>NW_027419072.1:0-63782 GCF_009905375.1 Apium graveolens
GAAAATTTTGGGCTAAAGCGGTACACACTTCCTGTTATATTTTAAATAGAGTACTTATTCGTCCTATTTTGCTTAAAACTCCGTATGAATTGCTTAAGAAAAGGACTCTAACATTAGTTATTTTTGAGTATTTGGTTCCAAGTGTTTTATTTTAGATAATCAGAATATCGAGGAAGTTTGATGCGAAATCACGGAAGGAATTTCTTGGGATATTCTACAACAAGCAAGGCTTATCGTGTTTATATTCTGTCAAGAATAAAGTAGATGAATCCATCAATATTGCTTTTAATGAATCCTCAAGGAATATATCTCAAATTGATGAAGACACTGCAGATCTATCGTTCATTCCCAAATAAGATAGTCTCATTTTGAAAAGAGTCAGTCTCATTCTGAGAAGTCGAACAGTCAAGACTCTCCAGGTCCATCTCAGTCTTCCGATAATTCTTCAGGATTACTCAAGCTTCAGATGAATCTTCTGGCTCTCCAAAGACTCCTGATAGTGTTTCAAATGTTAATTCTGTCATTCCTCCGGACAAATCTTCACAAGCGGAATAAGGCAGTCTCTTTTGAATGAGACAACTCCTTCATTTCCAGGCGACAATTCTAATGAGGAAGAGATGAGTAATATTCAACTTCTGAAGTCTTCTAGGACTGGAAGAATCATCCACCAAATAATCTTCTTACTGATTTAGATCAAGGGATTTCTACTCGAAGCAGATTTCACAATCTGTGTGCATTCTGTGCTTTTGTTGCTGAATTTGAACCAAAGAATGCTCAAGAAGCAGTTGCAGATGAACACTGGTCTGTTGCAATGCAGGAGGAAGTGAACCAGTTCGAGCGTTGTGATGTTTTGGAACTCGTCCCACCTCCTCAAGATGCCAAGATCATTGGTACTCGTTGGGTTTTCACGAATAAAAAGGATGAAGATGGCAACATTATTCGAAATAAAGCTCGTTTGGTTGCTCAGGGATACAACCAACATGAAGGAATCGATTACGACAAGTGATATGCTCCAATAGCTCATTGAGAAGCTATTTGAATCTTAATGGCTTTTGCAGCTTACAAGAAATTAAGCTTTATCAAATGGACGTCAAGAGCGCTTTTTAAATGGCTATCTCAAGGAAGAAGTTACGTGAAGCAGCCTCCAGGTTTTATTCATGAGAAGTACCCTAACTATGTTTATAAGCTTAAGAAATCTGTCTATGGATTGAGACAGTCTCCTCGTTATTGGTACGAGCGTCTCAGTCAGTTTCGCGTGAACAATGGTTTCATTCGTGGTACACTCGATCCAAACTCTTTATTTTTCATAAACGTGATAACTTTCTTTTAGTTTAGTTATGTTGATGATATAGTTTGGATCTTCTAACGAATCTCTGTGTAAGTGGTTTTCTGATTGCATGCATAAGAATTCGATATGAGTTTGAGGGTGAATTGCAGTACTTCCTAGGTTTGCAAATTAATCAGTCTAATGCAGGAATATTTATTCACCAAGGAAAGTACTTAAGGATTTACTTAAAAGATTTGTACTTGATCATGTCACACCTAAATCAACTCTGATGAGTACTTCAGTTAAGCTTTCAAAAGATGAACAAGGTACCTGTAGATGTCACTAAATTTCGAGGTATGATTGGTTTATTATTATATTTAACTGCCTCTCGACCTGACATTAGTATAGTGTATGCTTGTGTGCTCGTTTTCAATCTCAACCTAAAGAATCTCATTTAAATGCCGTTAAACTTATTTTTAAATATTTAAAAGGTACGAGTGACTTGGGATTATTTTATCCAAGCTCCTCTTCCTTTGACTTAATCGGTTTTTCAGATGCTGACTATGCAGGGTCAGAGGTGATAGAAAAAGCACAAGTGGTGCTTGTGAATTTTAGGAGATGTTTAGTTGCATGGCATAGTAAAAAGCAAACTTCAGTAGCTCTTCTACAGCTGAAGGAGAGTACATTGCAGCTGGAAGTTGCTGTACTCAAATTTTGTGGTGCAACAAATATTGCAGGATTTGGTATTTCTTACTCAAATATTCCTATTTATTGTGATAATACCTCTGCAATTAATATCTCTAAAAATCCTGTCATGCATTCTCGTACTAAGCATATTGATGTCATCACCATTTTCTACGAGATAAGTTTCTAAAGGTAATATAGAGTATTATATATCTACTGGGAAACATCGTGCAGATATCTCCACTGAACCCTTAGCTGAAGATAGATTTGTATAATACGTCCTGAATTAGGTATGTGTTCTCTCTAATTTATTACGTTATTTTGTGTAATTTTATGTAATTAATTTTTATTTTTAATGATTATTAACTATTACATGTGCTTATTTGTTTGTTACATTTGTTTATCTGTTTGTATAATTATTAGTATTTTTTTACTTTTTAGTCCGTGTGTTGTTGCATGTTTCTTGCCAATAGATTTAGGATATCTTTTGATTAGATTTAACACTTCCTCATTTTTCGTGCATGTATTGTTCTTTCAATACATCACTTCTGTCTTGCACCTTCACTTCCTCTTCCATATCTAACTCTTCAGTTCCTACTTCTTTTTAAATCCTCTTTCTTAATCTTCATTCTTCATTCTAATCTTTCATCTCTTTCAAAATCCTCTCCTTTTCTCTCTTAACCCTAAAACTTCCCTCCAATGGCCCGTCGTTAGAGATCCACCGCTAATCAAACCCCGACCGCTGGTCCGTCTGGTTCGAAGCATCATCGTGTTGCTACCGTTGTTTCCAAGCGTCAAGTGAAGCATCTCCTGATTCGTTCGACTGACATGCAAAAGAAAGCGGCTCCAAAATCTTAACAAAGCTTATTCTTAAAGAGCGGATTTGTGATATTGAGTTGTTAACCGAGTTGGCGTGTATGATTTGTTCAAGTTCCAAGGGTGTGAATCGCTATTGTCACCGGAAGAAGTTATATACCCAGAGCTTGTCCGTGAGTTCTATACAAATTTTCAATTGCTTTCAGAAGGCATTGTGTTTTTCAATGTTCGAGGAACTCCTGTCATTTCAAGGCTGATGCTTTGGCAGAATTGGAGGCTTGTCAGATCAAGGGGTGTGTACTTTCACAAATACCAGGCGTTTGTTGATGTTCCGGGGATTCATTATGAGGAACAACTCAAAGCTATTGTTGGCGAGAACTTTGTTGATGTTTCCATAAAACCATCGGTATCAGATTTAACTCCACTCTCTCTTTGGTTTTTAAACTGTTCATACAAATTTGTTGCCTCGTAAAAGTGGTCGAGATCGAATCACTTTTCAAGATTCGATTTTAATTTCTATGTTTGTCAAAAAGGTTCCTTGTGATGTGTCTTCCCTGATTATCAAAAAATGCACCATTGCTCGACTCATGAGTCGATGCACTTGCCATATCCTGCACTATTGTCTAAAGTGTTTCGGTATTTTGTGTCTCTGTTTCTTCTGTTCAATCTGAGAAAATTAGTACGTGTTTGATTTGTCTGTTTAACAGCAAATAATTATTTGTTTCGGAGTCAAATAAATTGTTTTTGATGAAACTCATAGGCACGTTGGTGGACTTCCAAACCCCAAACTATACCTCAGACCCCTTTGATCAGCCTACAAATACTTGCTTAATCATGTTGATTAAATTCAATGAAAATTCTGCCGCTTTGGCTAATCTTAATCAACACTTTACGTCTGTTGAGACTTTGGGTTCGCTAACTCACAGGTTAGTATGATGCATGCTTCGTTTGAGTTATTTCGTAAGTTTGTTTATTCTTCCTTGGATTCAATCAATGTAAAGCTATCTGTTTTGCATGCTTATGATGTCAAGTTGGCCAAAACAACAGACTTTGAGTTTGGGACTCTACAAGAAGGGATGATTTCCTGCCAAGGCCTGGGAAAAGAATTTGTAAAGTGTTTTTCAAGCTTGGGTCCGAGACGAAGTTTGTGTCACAGCAGCTGTACGCTATGCAGGACAAGAGTAAGATGTACTGGCATAAGAAACGAGACTGGATTGGCGATTGTACTTTAGAAAAAATCACTTCTCCTCTGCCACTTCCTGCCATCCCTCCACCTTCGGTTTTCGGCATTACCAGAGAAGAATACAAAGAAAAGATCTTTGACTGGCTTCGTGAACGGGACGGAAAGGCACCAGCTCAAGATGCTTTTGATAAGCTTTTCTCAGAATATGGTTCTGCTCCTATCTTTCCATCTGCCAAGGATAAAGCTTCGGGCTCGGGCAAAGGAAAAGGAAGGCTCCAGTCAACATTGATGATGATTCAGACTAAGCCTTTTACGATGATGAAGGGGGAGAAATTCTGGATGCATGTTTCTGGGTTTCGTTTAAAGTTTTAAGACTTGGTTCTTCTATGTGGTTTCTTGTTTTTAAGACTATGATGCTTGTTTGAGATTGTTTGATGATTGATGAATGATTTTAATTATTTTAAAAGACAACTAGACCCCTGGTTGAATGGGTGGGTTGTTCTTTGGGTTTCTTAGTTTTATATATAATGAGTTGTCTCATTTGTGTGTTTTATATCTTATATGCTTATTGTCTCATTCATCCTTAACATTTCTTTCTATTTCATTCACATTGTTGCATTCATATTAAACTTGTATTTCTGTTGTTGCTAATTTTCTACCTCCAGGAGCTTTAAGTGTTTTTTGTTAGGGGGAACAATTTGTCATCATCATAAAAGGGGGAGAATGTTAATTGTTTGGGTTTATGATGATAAGATCTTTCAACAACAGAATGCAGATAAACAGAATGGAATAATGCAACAAGACTGATTCAACATTGCTTATCAGATTGCAACAGCTCTTCAAGAGTTTATCCCGCAGGTTTAGTATTAGGTTGTTAGGGTTTGTGTAAATCTTGTTTATCTGTATAAACCTTATCTCAAACAAACCCATCCTATCTTATAAACTATGTTTGAATCTTTCAAGACTTATCTTTTATTAGTTTATCTTTTTCAAATAACTAACAGATTAGTTTCTCAAGTTTCATTCAAATATTTTCAAACAAACTTGCTTTCAATCTTATCTATTTATCCTTTGTTTGAAAATAAATCTGTTAGAACTTTGCCTATAAATACAACTCATTATCTCAGATTGTGACTAACGCTTTCACGTCAATCTTTCATTATCTGAAAACTCCTTCTTGTTCTTACCCAAGATACATATCCAGTAAACAGAAGCCTAGTTTGAGGTGTAAACTTTCTTATTATATTCTTGTATCTGAAAGGTGTATTATCACTTGTCCCGGGTTGTGAGAGTTTGATTACAACAGGAAGGCCAAGTAGCTTTGTGCTAGGTAGCTGTGTGCTAGGGAAATGTTTCTTTCAAGTGGACTTCCAAATCCCCAAACTATACCTCAGACCCCTTTGATCAGCCTACAAATACTCTGCTTAATTTTTGTTGATTAAATTAAATAAAAATTCTGCCACTTTGGCTAATCTTAATCAACACTTTGCGTCTGTTGAGACTTTGGGTTCGCTAACCTCACAGGTTAGTATGATGCATGCTTCGTTTGAGTTATTTTGTAAGTTGTTTATTATTCCTTGGATTCAAACAATGCAAAGCTATCTGTTTCGCATGCTTCTGATGTCAAGTTAGCCAAAACAATAGACTTGAGTTTGGGACTCTAAGAAGGGATGATTCCTCGGCCAAGGCCTGGGAAAAAGCATTTGTAAAGTTGTTTTCAAGCTTGGGTCCGAGACGAAGTTGTGTGTCACAGCAGCTGTACGCTATGCAGGACAAAAGTAAGATGTACTGGCATAAGAAATGAGACTGGGTTGGCGATGTACTTTAGAAGAAATCACTGCTCCTCTGCCACTTCCTGCCATCCCACCTTTGGTTTTCGGCATGACCAGAGAAGAATACAAAGAAAAGATCTTTGTCTGGCTTCGTGAATGGGGACGGAAAGGCACCAGCTCAAGATGCTTTGATAAGCTTTTCTCAGAATATGGTTTGCTCCTGTCTTTCCATCTGCCAAAGATAAAAGCTTCGGGCTCGGGCAAAGGAAAAGGGAAGACTCCAGTCAACATTGATGATGATTCGACTAAGCCTTTTACGATGATGAAGGTGGAGAATTCTGGATGCATGTTTCTGTGGTTTTGTTTAAAGTTTTAAGACTTTGGTTCTTCTATGTGGTTTCTTGTTTTTAAGACTATGATGCTTGTTTGAGATTGTTTGATGATTGATGAATGATTTTAATTGTTTTAAAAGACAACTGGACACCCTGGTTGAATGGGTGGGTTGTTCTTTGGGTTTCTTAGTTTATTTATAATTGAGATTGTCTCATTTGTGTGTTTATATCTTATATGCATATTGTCTCATTCATCCTTACATTCTTACTGTTTCATTCACATTGTTGCATTCATATTATACTTGTTTTTCGTTGTGCTAATTTTCTACCTCCAGGAGCTTTAAGTGTTTTTTGTTAGGGGAACAATTTGTCATCATCATAAAAGGGGGAGAATGTTACTTGTTGGGGTTTATGATGATAGATCTTTCAACAAAAGAATGCAGATAAACAGAATGGAATAATGCAACAAGACTGATTCAACATTGCTATCAGATTGCAGCAGCTCTTTCAAGAGTTTATCCCGCAGGTTTAGTATTAGGTTGTTAGGGTTTGTGTAAATCTTGTTTATCTGGATAAAATCTCAAACAAACCCATCCTATCTTATAAACTAAGTTTGAATCTCTCAAGACTTATCTTTTACGTAGTTTATCTTTTTCAAAAACTAACAGATTAGTTTCTCAAGTTTCATTCAAATATTTTCAAACAAACTTGCTTTCAAATCTTATCTATCTATCCTTTGTTTGAAAATAAATCTGTTAGAACTTGCCTATAAATACAACTCATTATCTCAGATTTGTGACTAACGCTTTCACGTCAATCTTTCATTTTCTGAAAACTCCTTCTTGTTCTATACCCGAGATACATATCCAATAAACAAGAAGCCTAGTTTGAGTTGTAAACTTTTATATTATATTCTTGTATCTGAAAGGGTATTATATCACTTGTCCGGGTTGTGGGAGTTGATTACAACATGAAGGCCAAGTAGCTTTGTGCTAGGTAGCTGTGTGCTAGGGAAAGGTTTCTTTCAGTGGGCCAAGTTTGTAATCAAGGAAAGTTTGTAAGTACTTTGTTTTAAGTGGATATAATATATTCTCTATGCTAGTTTGCATGAGGACTTGGATGTAGGCCATAGACTAGGTGTAGGGGCCGAACCAAGTGAAACCTTCCGGTGTTTTTACTTTCAGTTTCAGCATTTGTATTTCTTATTTCAGCATTTCAATTTCTGTAGTTAATTGAGACTGTCCCATTCATTGTCTCATTTGTAAAGGGACTGTCGCATTTGCATAAGAGACTGTCCCACTTGCCATGACAGTTAGATTATTATATATTTATTGAACCATCGAATTTCAGTTTTAATAATAATCACTTGTTAATAACTAATTTTAGAGGAAGATTATAGAACTAGTAACTTTTAATAATAACCACATGTTATGAACTAATTGAACTTTTTTTTGTTCTTTTCTTAAG
Source organism: Apium graveolens (assembly GCF_009905375.1). Lineage (NCBI taxonomy): Eukaryota > Viridiplantae > Streptophyta > Magnoliopsida > Apiales > Apiaceae > Apium > Apium graveolens. Next base: position 7,522 of record NW_027419072.1, read on the forward strand.
GAACTCATTTCCTTATTTTTTATCTTTTTATTATTTTTTAAATTTCGAAAAATTATTCTTTTATACGGATGAAAATACATTTTAAAATATATATTATGTTTTTAAAATGATTTACAAATTTTCCACTTTTTCCATAACAATACCTTTTACATAGCAATAGTAATTTATTAAGAAGATGATTTTAATAGAATACTAAGTCAAAATATAATTATTTAATAGAACATTATTTTTACACAATATTATTCTCATAAATACATGCATACAATTCTTAGCTGAATATAATTTCTTACAGGACACAATATTATTGAGAAATGAAAAAAAATTGTTTGACGGCATAATATATAAAATGGTATATTACAGTTTATTTGGATGGACATCTGTAGTTTTTTGTAGTTACTAGGTTACCAACATATAATATATGTGTGTCATGTGATTACATGATACATGCCAATAATATGTGCTATTTATCATTGATGCTATGGACATTAACCATAATTCATTGTTATATTAGATCATTACTTAAAAACTATTAGTAATGTTCATGAATTAAATTCGAAAAATAGAAACCGCCAAACAGTCAAATGTATTACCTATACTTTTGTGGGTTTGAGAATTGTAATATTTTCATAATTGTTTAGTGAAAGTATGAACAAAAATCTAATTACTAATATAATCGAGGTACCACTCCAAATATGGATTTTATGATACAATTTTGTAAGAGATGAAACATTTGTAGGGTCACTTAAAGAGCGTAAGTTTTGTGAACTTCTTGGAGAACCTGAGCTGCTTTGGAAGTACATCTCGTAAAAGTGATAGTAGAGTTGAGAGTAACACAAGCAACCAAATTAGAAAAAGCCACATCAGGAGTTTTAAGGAATTATTAGGATAATGTTGATATTGATGTTGATGTGAAGGTATTTGCTCAACACTGTAAGGCGGGTTAATGTTACGAGCCCACCACTCATATTTAAAGCACTACCACCAATACCACCACTATCAAGGTTTTCACCATTAGCAACTGGCACCAAGACAATAACTAAAACCACTACCTCCAAATATTACCGAACATACAACCAGTGCTACCACTAAGCTACCAGCCATGCGATCACCAATGTTTCCACTTAAGCTACCAGTAATGCTACCACCGTTGCCACTATTAAGACTAACCATATACCACTAATGCTATCACTATGGCAACTATCCATGCCACCACTAAAGCTACCAGCAATGTTACCACCAATGCCACCACCAATGCAACTACTAAGACTAACCAATATATCATCATTGTACCACCTGTAATACCATCATTAAAGTGGCCATTAATGGAACTGCTTAAACTAGCAAGAACTTCAACACCAACACCAACAATACCACCACTAATTCTCCTACTAAAATTACTGCTTCCAATGCCACCAATTGCACTAATAAGAGCACCACGACCAATGTCACCATCAATGCCACCACATCCACTACTAATATTATCGTCTCTAGTACCACCAATGTACCACTAAAGATGCCAGTCATGCTACCACCAATGCCACTACTAAGACTACCCAATATACCACCAATGCTACCACCGCTGATGCCATTATTAAAGTTACCACCAATGACACTGTTTAAGTTAGCACGAACTTCACCACCAACAATGCCACCACCAATTCCACTACTAAGATTACGGCTACTAGTGCCACCAATTGGACTAGTAAAATTACTGCCACCAATGCCACCGCCAACAATATTACTACTTGATTCAAGAAAAACCATAACTATATACAGGAGAACAAAAATACCTTTGGTGTAGTAAGGACGGACCAACAAATTTGGTAAGCTGTTTCTCCATAGATATGCCGCAAGCATATAAGAGAGGATCTTCATCAATACCGATATTTGCATAGTAATTTTGTATATCGCTGAAGGGAGACCAGGCTACAGAACTAAAAATTACAACAGGCAAAAATCATCGCTTCAAGTAAAACAAAATTAGAAGATAAAGAAACTAGAATATGCAAAAATATCTCAATCATGTTTACTCACCGCCAATGGGAGATAAATAGGTTTGCTGGGTTTACCAACATCAATGCACGGAAAGTACGCAGAAGTTCTAAGTTCCAAATTCAGATGTCTTCTAAAGTATTCATAAACTGTAATCTCCTTAGGCTTCACTTCACCCACGGCTACCGTATCTCCAGGTTTTTCTTTCAATGTGAAACTTCAAACAGAAAGAAACAAAGTGAGAATCAATTCACAGACAGGCCTCTTCATTTTGAACATTAGAAAAGGATGAATTAAAAAATTAAACAACTTACTATAGCTCATTGCAAGGCTTCTCACTCAACCCTTTTATCTTAAATTCTCGGTTGCTATGCGTGGCCTTGACTCTCATGTTTCTCAGCATTTTCTTGGCCTGTTGCATTTGTAAAAGCACAATTTAATAGACAAAAAAGAAGAAGCACAATGCAGGTTTTTCAGGTGTCATTTCATGAATTACCTTAATCCAGTCTATTCTACGAGCATCCTGTATACCCTGATTGGCTCTCAGGAAATCAATTACAGGCCCAGGAGTAAGGATCATGGTCGTTGACACGTCTGAAAAAATGAATGAGTAAGTGGGCATCAAGTGAAATAAGGGAGTCAAGTGAAATAAGTATTTTAGAGATATAATCTTGAAAACGGGGTTAGGCAGAAAAAATATAGCATCCTTACCTAAATTGAGTGACAATCCTCCCTGAGTAGGACGAAAACTAGAATGGAGACCACGACAAGCAGAAACCCCTCCTCCAACACTAGTAAGCATCCTAGAGTCGTCATGGAAAAAATGACTGCCTCACCAAAAGGCAATCCCTGCATATTCCACATTCATAACAGTAAGCAATGCATCATTTCAAAGTGCAAGTTTCTTAATTAGTTCGGTCGTCTGGATACCTTTTAGCCGCTTGCTGTCTCAAGACAATGTCAAGCACCCTCAGTGCATCTTAAACTTTTTCAGTGTCAGCTCCATTCAAATATAGCTTATGGCTGAAAATGGTTAGCCTGCCTACCTGTTTATGTATTGAAATATAAGTTTTTACAACACTATAATTTGTCCCAAATAGAGCCTACATCTTTATCAAGTAAGAAATCTCATTTTCAACCATGTGTCATGTAATATAAAGTTAAATAGTGATGGGGCTTCACTTGTACTATCTACATTTATATTTATGCTATATATTTGCATAGTAAAAGTTAAAAAAGAACAAAGAAAGCTTACACAAGTAGATTGATGAAGAGGAGAAAAAGAAGGGACTTGGAGCACTTTCTTCATTGTTTGTGGAACTTGTTGCAAATAGCAAGAAAAATATAATTCCTCTGCATATGTCTCTAAAAAATTTTCACACATAAACATAAAATAAATTTAATAGTGTAATCAAACAAATATGAAGATAAAATATAAATAATATGTGGGCTTCTTATCTATAAATTTTCATTTTTTTTAGTATATCATGTATTTGATTATTTATGAGGAACAAAAAGTTATTACAAATGTAACTAAATTCTTTTTCTTAAATTTGACATATAAGGATTATTCTTGATATCAAGATCATTTAAAAACAAATACAAATGGCATTTCATGTCAATCCACATCCATATATACAAGAAAAATGGGATACTTATTGCAGTGTTTTAATTTTTAACAAAAGTTTGTGCAAAAAACACATAAGAAAGGGAAATAAAGAAATAGGAAAATATAAATTATTACCTTACCCTTGTTAAACAATATCAATTCATGATAATCTGCAAATCTTGTCCACTTAATCCTGCACCAATTCATTTGAAGATGTGTTTAACCTTACAGCACCAAAACACTCTTTCACACAAAATATAAATAATACCAAAACACTATTTCATAGCCATGTACAAGTTTATTTTGTTTTTAAGTCGGCCGCTTGTGGTTATATTAGGGTTTTACCTACATTTTTTATTTTCTCTATTCTGGAGGCCCAATTGTATATAATATGTTTCAGTGGGCCGAATATAGTTTAAATTTTTGATTCAACATAGTGTGCTCCATGTATTATATAAATTAATTGGATGTGGATGTACAAGTCTAAATAAGTATTACCCTAATTTATTTTGTATGGTAAATAAAATGACATTGTAAAAATTAAGTAGTAAGTATTGTATAAAAAACATAACTTAAAAATGACATTTTATCGAAAATTTTAAATTTGATTATATATAAATCACATACTGACCTCAATTAACAATAATATATGTACAACTACAACCCTTACTACAAGGATAATATTACTATTACAATAGATTTAAGTCTAAAAAACATGTCGCTATAATGTAGAAATTAATTGTCATGTACAAATTAATGTTTACATAACAATATTTAATCAAATTGAATTTCTAGAGGTATAAGATACGATACAAAAATTTTTGACAAACAATTTATACGTATTTGAAAAATGATAAGGTTTTTAAAAATATTTACTAATTTCTTTGTTTATTTAAACATAAGAATTAAAGTGAATGATAATATGATTGTTGATTTTTATTAATTATTAGTCAATTTGATTTGAAAATGTAAAAATGACACTAAATTGTGGGTAAAACTACATATACCATATTTCATCCACTGGTTGATTGGGAAAAATCTAGATGGGGAAGACATTCCATGAGAAATACAACTCATAGTGTCTAAGCATATAAGTTGTTTGACTTGACCATATGTACTTTGACATAATTATAATCAAAACTTTTATTAATTTCAATTGTAATAAAAATTTATTATTGTAAACCATGCTTATATTTATAAACATGCTTTTTAACTCAAAATTTTCAATAAAAAGTTTTCTAATAAATTTTGGGTCTTTCCACAAGGTCAGTAGGAAATGGAAACCGGCAACGTGAACGGACTTTGTATTTTCTTGCTACCAGTCACAAGCACAAAAGGCGTACTAGTACAAAAAGATATTATTTTGTCAAATATGTACCAAAATACAATTCCATTATTATTTTAAAATGAATAAAGAGGATATGTTCACAAATTACTTTTCGAATTTCTTTTTTGAATAAAATTATAAATATTAAACTTTAATTCAAAAAAATAAATATTTTAAACAGATATGTAACATTATGAATTTTACATGAAAAAAGTTAAAATGTGTTGTAAAAGACATGCCTGTACTTTAACAAGACTAAGACATTTTTTCAACCCTAAGTAAGTTTTATTGTTATCTTAATTTATATTTTGTACTTGCAACACTTAAAGTCTGTAAAAATGCAAAGGAGCAGACTTGAGTCTTTTTCCTAAGAAGAAGATCAAAAAGATCATGCCTCAGAAGAATTTTGAAGAAGCTTGGAGTTGAATAAATCTGTTTGGAGAAAAATACTCCAAGTCAAGATCTCTACAAGTCACAGATTTAATGTTATAGAGAAGTCATTCGAGAACTCCAGAATGGCTTATCGAGAAGTCAGGAAAAGCTACTAGAGAACTCAGAAAGATATCGACAAGCCAAATTGAAGACATGAAGATTGGAGATATCACCAATGCTACCACCGCTGATGCCATTATTAAGTTACCACCAATGACACAGAGGCTATTTGCACAGAAGATAGTAATTTTGTATATCGCTGAAGGGAGACCAGGCTACAGAACTAAAAATTACAACAGGCAAAAAATCAATCGCTTCAAGTAAAAACAAAATTTGAAGATAAAGAAACTAGAATATGCAAAAATATCTCAATCATGTTTACTCACCGCCAATGGGAGATAAATAGGTTTGCTGGGTTTACCAACATCAATGCACGAAAAGTACGCAGAAGTTCTAAGTTCCAAATTCAGATGTCTTCTAAAGTATTCATAAACTGTAATCTCCTTAGGCTTCACTTCACCACGGCTACCGGTATCTCCAGGTTTTTCTTTCAATGTGAAACTTCAAACAGAAAGAAACAAAGTGAGAATCAATTCACAGACAGGCCTCTTCATTTTGAACATTAGAAAAGGATGAATTAAAAAAATTAAACAACTTACTATAGCTCATTGCAAGGCTTCTCACTCAACCCTTTTATCTTAAATTCTCGGTTGCTATGCGTGGCCTTGACTCTCATGTTTCTCAGCATTTTCTTGGCCTGTTGCATTTGTAAAAGCACAATTTAATAGACAAAAAGAAGAAGCACAATGCAGGTTTTTCAGGTGTCATTTCATGAATTACCTTAATCCAGTCTATTCTACGAGCATCCTGTATACCCTGATTGGCTCTCAGGAAATCAATTACAGGCCCAGGAGTAAGGATCATGGTCGTTGACACGTCTGAAAAAATGAATGAGTAAGTGGGCATCAAGTGAAATAAGGGAGTCAAGTGAAATAAGTGTTTTAGAGATATAATCTTGAAAACGGGGTTAGGCAGAAAAAAATATAGCATCCTTACCTAAATTGAGTGACAATCCTCCCTGAGTAGGACGAAAACTAGAATGGAGACCACGACAAGCAGAAACCCCTCCTCCAACACTAGTAAGCATCCTAGAGTCGTCATGGAAAAATGACTGCCTCACCAAAAGGCAATCCCTGCATATTCCACATTCATAACAGTAAGCAATGCATCATTTCAAAGTGCAAGTTTCTTAATTAGTTCCGGTCGTCTGGATACCTTTTAGCCGCTTGCTGTCTCAAGACAATGTCAAGCACCCTCAGTGCATCTTAAACTTTTTCAGTGTCAGCTCCATTCAAATATAAGCTTATGGCTGAAAATGGTTAGCCTGCCTACCTGTTTATGTATTGAAATATAAGTTTTTACAACACTATAATTTGTCCCAAATAGAGCCTACATCTTTATCAAGTAAGAAATCTCATTTTCAACCATGTGTCATGTAATATAAAGTTAAATAGTGATGGGGCTTCACTTGTACTATCTACATTTATATTTATGCTATATATTTGCATAGTAAAAGTTAAAAAAGAACAAAGAAAGCTTACACAAGTAGATTGATGAAGAGGAGAAAAAGAAGGGACTTGGAGCACTTTCTTCATTGTTTGTGGAACTTGTTGCAAATAGCAAGAAAAATATAATTCCTCTGCATATGTCTCTAAAAAATTTTCACACATAAACATAAAATAAATTTAATAGTGTAATCAAACAAATATGAAGATAAAATATAAATAATATGTGGGCTTCTTATCTATAAATTTTCATTTTTTTAGTATATCATGTATTTGATTATTTATGAGGAACAAAAAAGTTATTACAAATGTAACTAAATTCTTTTTCTTAAATTTGACATATAATCTTGAAAGGGATTATTCTTGATATCAAGATCATTTAAAAACAAATACAAATGGCATTTCATGTCAATCCACATCCATATATACAAGAAAAATGGGATACTTATTGCAGTGTTTTAATTTTTAACAAAAGTTTGTGCAAAAAACACATAAGAAAGGGAAATAAAGAAATAGGAAAATATAAATTATTACCTTACCCTTGTTAAACAATATCAATTCATGATAATCTGCAAATCTTGTCCACTTAATCCTGCACCAATTCATTTGAAGATGTGTTTAACCTTACAGCACCAAAACACTCTTTCACACAAAATATAAATAATACCAAAACACTATTTCATAGCCATGTACAAGTTTATTTTGTTTTTAAGTCGGCCGCTTGTGGTTATATTAGGGTTTTACCTACATTTTTTATTTTCTCTATTCTGGAGGCCCAATTGTATATAATATGTTTCATGGGCCGAATATAGTTTAAATTTTTGATTCAACATAGTGTGCTCCATGTATTATATAAATTAATTGGATGTGGATGTACAAGTCTAAATAAGTATTACCCTAATTTATTTTGTATGGTAAATAAAATGACATTGTAAAAATTAAGTAGTAAGTATTGTATAAAAAACATAACTTAAAAATGACATTTTATCGAAAATTTTAAATTTGATTATATATAAATCACATACTGACCTCAATTAACAATAATATATGTACAACTACAACCCTTACTAACAAGGATAATATTACTATTACAATAGATTTAAGTCTAAAAAACATGTCGCTATAATGTAGAAATTATTTGTCATGTACAAATTAATGTTTACATAACAATATTTAATCAAATTGAATTTCTAGAGGTATAAGATACGATACAAAAATTTTTGACAAACAATTTATACATATTTGAAAAATGATAAGGTTTTTAAAAATATTTACTAATTTCTTTGTTTATTTAAACATAAGAATTAAAGTGAATGATAATATGATTGTTGATTTTTATTTAATTATTAGTCAATTTGATTTGAAAATGTAAAAATGACACTAAATTGTGGGTAAAACTACATATACCATATTTCATCCACTGGTTGATTGGGAAAAATCTAGATTGGAAAGACATTCCATGAGAAATACAACTCATACTGTCTAGCATATAAGTTGTTTGACTTGACCATATGTACTTTGACGTAATTATAATCAAAACTTTTATTAATTTCAATTGTAATAAAAATTTATTATTGTAAACCATGCTTATATTTATAAACATGCTTTTTTAACTCAAAATTTTTAATAAAAAAGTTTTCTAATAAATTTTGGGTCTTTCCACAAGGTCAGTAGGAAATGGAAACTGGCAACGTGAACCGACTTTGTACTTTCTTGCTACCAGTGACAAGCACAAAAGGCCTACTAGTACAAAAAGATATTATTTTGTCAAATATATACCAAAATACAATTCCATTATTATTTTAAGATGAATAAAGAAAATATGTTCACAAATTACTTTTCGAATTTCTTTTTTGAATAAAATTATAAATATTAAACTTTAATTCAAAAAATAAATATTTTAAACAGATATGTAACATTATGAATTTTACATGAAAAAAGTTAAAATGTGTTGTAAAAGACATGCCTGTACTTTAACAAAACTAAGACATTTTGTCAACCCTAAGTAAGTTTTATTGTTATCTTAATTTATATTTTGTACTTGCAACACTTAAAGTCTATAAAAATGCAAAAGAGCGGATTTGAGTCTTTTTCATAAAACAGTATCAAGCATAAGGATTCTATCTAGAAGAAGATCAAGAAGATCATGCCTCAGAAGAATTTTGAAGAAGCTCGGAGTTGAATAAATCTGTTTGGAGAAAAATACTCCAAGTCAAGATCTCTACAAGTCACAGATTTAATGTTATAAAGAAGTCATTCGAGAACTCCAGAATGGCTTATCGAGAAGTCAGGAAAGCTACTAGAGAACTCAGAAAGATATCGACAAGCCAAATTGAAGACATGAAGATTGGAGATATCACCAATGCTACCACCGCTGATGCCATTATTAAAGTTACCACCAATGACACAGAGGCTATTTGCACAGAAGATAGTAATTTTGTATATCGCTGAAGGGAGACCAGACTACAGAACTAAAAATTACAACAGGCAAAAAATCAATCGCTTCAAGTAAAAACAAAATTTGAAGATAAAGAAACTAAAATATGTAAAAATATCTCAATCATGTTTACTCACCGCCAATGGGAGATAAATAGGTTTGCTGGGTTTACCAACATCAATGCACGGAAAGTACGCAGAAGTTCTAAGTTCCAAATTTAGATGTCTTCTAAAGTATTCATAAACTGTAATCTCCTTAGGCTTCACTTCACCACGGCTACCAGTATCTCCAGGTTTTTCTTTCAATGTGAAACTTCAAACAGAAAGAAATAAAGTGAGAATCAATTCACAGACAGGCCTCTTCATTTTGAACATTAGAAAAGGATGAATTAAAAAAATTAAACAACTTACTATAGCTCATTGCAAGGCTTCTCACTCAACCCTTTTATCTTAAATTCTCGGTTGCTATGCGTGGCCTTGACTCTCATGTTTCTCAGCATTTTCTTGGCCTGTTGCATTTGTAAAAGCACAATTTAATAGACACAAAAGAAGAAGCACAATGCAGGTTTTTCAGGTGTCATTTCATGAATTACCTTAATCCAGTCTATTCTACGAGCATCCTGTATACCCTGATTGGCTCTCAGGAAATCAATTACAGGCCCAGGAGTAAGGATCATGGTCGTTGACACGTCTGAAAAAATGAATGAGTAAGTGGGCATCAAGTGAAATAAGGGAGTCAAGTGAAATAAGTGTTTTAGAGATATAATCTTGAAAACGGGGTTAGGCAGAAAAAAATATAGCATCCTTACCTAAATTGAGTGACAATCCTCCCTGAGTAGGACGAAAACTAGAATGGAGACCACGACAAGCAGAAACCCCTCCTCCAACACTAGTAAGCATCCTAGAGTCGTCATGGAAAAATGACTGCCTCACCAAAAGGCAATCCCTGCATATTCCACATTCATAACAGTAAGCAATGCATCATTTCAAAGTGCAAGTTTCTTAATTAGTTCTGGTCGTCTGGATACCTTTTAGCCGCTTGCTGTCTCAAGACAATGTCAAGCACCCTCAGTGCATCTTAAACTTTTTCAGTGTCAGCTCCATTCAAATATAAGCTTATGGCTGAAAATGGTTAGCCTGCCTACCTGTTTATGTATTGAAATATAAGTTTTTACAACACTATAATTTGTCCCAAATAGAGCCTACATCTTTATCAAGTAAGAAATCTCATTTTCAACCATGTGTCATGTAATATAAAGTTAAATAGTGATGGGGCTTCACTTGTACTATCTATTATATTTATGCTATATATTTGCATAGTAAAAGTTAAAAAAGAACAAAGAAAGCTTACACAAGTAGATTGATGAAGAGGAGAAAAAGAAGGGACTTGGAGCACTTTCTTCATTGTTTGTGGAACTTGTTGCAAATAGCAAGAAAAATATAATTCCTCTGCATATGTCTCTAAAAAATTTTCACACATAAACATAAAATAAATTTAACAGTGTAATCAAACAAATATGAAGATAAAATATAAATAATATGTGGGCTTCTTATCTATAAATTTTCATTTTTTTAGTATATCATGTATTTGATTATTTATGAGGAACAAAAAAGTTATTACAAATGTAACTAAATTCTTTTTCTTAAATTTGACATATAATCTTGAAAGGGATTATTCTTGATATCAAGATCATTTAAAAACAAATACAAATGGCATTTCATGTCAATCCACATCCATATATACAAGAAAAATGGGATACTTATTGCAGTGTTTTAATTTTTAACAAAAGTTTGTGCAAAAAACACATAAGAAAGGGAAATAAAGAAATAGGAAAATATAAATTATTACCTTACCCTTGTTAAACAATATCAATTCATGATAATCTGCAAATCTTGTCCACTTAATCCGTGCACCAATTCATTTGAAGATGTGTTTAACCTTACAACACCAAAACACTCTTTCACACAAAATATAAATAATACCAAAACACTATTTCATAGCCATGTACAAGTTTATTTTGTTTTTAAGTCGGCCGCTTGTGGTTATATTAGGGTTTTACCTACATTTTTTATTTTCTCTATTCTGGAGGCCCAATTGTATATAATATGTTTCAGTGGGCCGAATATAGTTTAAATTTTTGATTCAACATAGTTTGCTCCATGTATTATATAAATTAATTGGATGTGGATGTACACGTCTAAATAAGTATTACCCTAATTTATTTTGTAAGGTAAATAAAATGACATTGTGAAAATTAAGTAGTAAGTATTGTATAAAAAACATAACTTAAAATTGACATTTTATCGAAAATTTTAAATTTGATTATATATAAATCACATACTGACCTCAATTAACAATAATATATGTACAACTACAACCCTTACTAACAAGGATAATATTACTATTACAATAGATTTAAGTCTAAAAAACATGTCGCTATAATGTAGAAATTATTTGTCATGTACAAATTAATGTTTACATTACAATATTTAATCAAATTGAATTTCTAGAGGTATAAGATACGATACAAAAATTTTTGACAAACAATTTATACATATTTGAAAAATGATAAGGTTTTTAAAAATATTTACTAATTTCTTTGTTTATTTAAACATAAGAATTAAAGTGAATGATAATATAATTGTTGATTTTTATTTAATTATTAGTCAATTTGATTTGAAAATGTAAAAATGATTCTAAATTGTGGGTAAAACTACATATACCATATTTCATCCACTGGTTGATTGGGAAAAATCTAGATTGGGAAGACATTCCATGAGAAATACAACTCATAGTGTCTAGCATATAAGTTGTTTGACTTGACCATATGTACTTTGACGTAATTATAATCAAAACTTTTATTAATTTCAATTGTAATAAAAATTTATTATTGTAAACCATGCTTATATTTATAAACATGCTTTTTACCTCAAAATTTTTAATAAAAAAGTTTTCTAATAAATTTTGGGTCTTTCCACAAGGTCAGTAGGAAATGGAAACTGGCAACCTGAACCGACTTTGTACTTTCTTGCTACCAGTGACAAGCACAAAAGGCCTACTAGTCCAAAAAGATATTATTTTGTCAAATATGTACCAAAATACAATTCCATTATTATTTTAAGATGAATAAAAAAAATATGTTCACAAATTACTTTTCGAATTTCTTTTTTGAATAAAATTATAAATATTAAACTTTAATTCAAAAAAATAAATATTTTAAACAGATATGTAGCATTATGAATTTTACATGAAAAAAGTTAAAATGTGTTGTAAAAGACATGCCTGTACTTTAACAAAACTAAGACATTTTTTCAACCCTAAGTAAGTTTTTTGTTATCTTAATTTATATTTTGTACTTCCAACACTTAAAGTCTGTAAAAATGCAAAGGAGCAGACTTGAGTCTTTTTCCTAAAACAGTATCAAGCATAAGGATTCTATCTGGAAGAAGATCAAGAAGATCATGCCTCAGAAGAATTTTGAAGAAGCCTGGAGTTGAATAAATCTGTTTGGAGAAAAATACTCCAAGTCAAGATCTCTACAAGTCACAGATTTAATGTTATAGAGAAGTCATTCGAGAACTCCAGAATGGCTTATCGAGAAGTCAGGAAAGCTACTAGAGAACTCAGAAAGATATCGACAAGCAAAATTGAAGATATGAAGATTGGAGATATCACCAATGCTACCACCGCTGATGCCATTATTAAAGTTACCACCAATGACACAGAGGCTATTTGCACAGAAGATAGTAATTTTGTATATCGCTGAAGGGAGACCAGGCTACAGAACTAAAAATTACAACAGGCAAAAAATCAATCGCTTCAAGTAAAAACAAAATTTGAAGATAAAGAAACTAGAATATGCAAAAATATCTCAATCATGTTTACTCACCGGCAATGGGAGATAAATAGGTTTGCTCGGTTTACCAACATCAATGCACGGAAAGTACGCAGAAGTTCTAAGTTCCAAATTCAGATGTCTTCTAAAGTATTCATAAACTGTAATCTCCTTAGGCTTCACTTCACCACAGCTACCAGTATCTCCAGGTTTTTCTTTCAATGTGAAACTTCAAACAGAAAGAAATAAAGTGAGAATCAATTCACAGACAGGCCTCTTCATTTTGAACATTAGAAAAGGATGAATTAAAAAAATTAAACAACTTACTATAGCTCATTGTAAGGCTTCTCACTCAACCCTTTTATCTTAAATTCTCGGTTGCTATGCGTGGCCTTGACTCTCATGTTTCTCAGCATTTTCTTGGCCTGTTGCATTTGTAAAAGCAAAATATAATAGACACAAACAAGAAGCACAATGTAGGTTTTTCAAGTGTCATTTCATGAATTACCTTAATCCAGTCTATTCTACGAGCATCCTGTATACCCTGATTGGCTCTCAGGAAATCAATTACAGGCCTAGGAGTAAGGATCATGGTCGTTGACACGTATGAAAAAATGAATGAGTAAGTGGGCATCAAGTGAAATAAGGGAGTCAAGTGAAATAAGTGTTTTAGAGATATAATCTTGAAAATGGGGTTAGGCAGAAAAATATAGCATCCTTACCTAAATTGAGTGACAATCCTCCCTGAGTAGGACGAAAACTAGAATGGAGACCACGACAAGCAGAAACCCCTCCTCCAACACTAGTAAGCATCCTAGAGTCGTCATGGAAAAATGACTGCCTCACCAAAAGGCAATCCCTGCATATTCCACATTCATAACAGTAAGCAATGCATCATTTCAAAGTGCAAGTTTCTTAATTAGTTCCGGTCGTCTGGATACCTTTTAGCCGCTTGTTGTCTCAAGACAATGTCAAGCACCCTCAGTGCATCTTAAACTTTTTCAGTGTCAGCTCCATTCAAATATAAGCTTATGGCTGAAAATGGTTAGCCTGCCTACCTGTTTATGTATTGAAATATAAGTTTTTACAACACTATAATTTCTCCCAAATAGAGCCTACATCTTTATCAAGTAAGAAATCTCATTTTCAACCATGTGTCATGTAATATAAAGTTAAATAGTGATGGGGCTTCACTTGTACTATCTACATTTATATTTATGCTATATATTTACATAGTAAAAGTTAAAAAAGAACAAAGAAAGCTTACACAAGTAGATTGATGAAGAGGAGAAAAAGAAGGGACTTGGACTACTTTCTTCATTGTTTGTGGAACTTGTTGCAAATAGCAAGAAAAATATAATTCCTCGGCATGTCTCTAAAAAATTTTCACACATAAACATAAAATAAATTTAACAGTGTAATCAAACAAATATGAAGATAAAATATAAATAATATGTGGGCTTCTTATCTATAAATTTTCATTTTTTTAGTATATCATGTATTTGATTATTTATGAGGAACAAAAAAGTTATTACAAATGTAACTAAATTCTTTTTCTTAAATTTGACATATAATCTTGAAAGGGATAATTCTTGATATCAAGATCATTTAAAAACAAATACAAATGTCATTTCATGTCAATCCGCATCCATATATACAAGAAAAATGGGATACTTATTGCAGTGTTTTAATTTTTAACAAAAGTTTGTGCAAAAAACACATAAGAAAGGGAAATAAAGAAATAGGAAAATATAAATTATTACCTTACCCTTGTTAAACAAAATCAATTCATGATAATCTCCAAATCTTGTCCACTTAATCCTGCACCAATTCATTTGAAGATGTGTTTAACCTTACAACACCAAAACACTCTTTCACACAAAATATAAATAATACCAAAACACTATTTCATAGCCATGTACAAGTTTATTTTGTTTTTAAGTCGGCCGCTTGTGGTTATATTAGGGTTTTACCTACATTTTTTCTTTTCTCTATTCTCGAGGCCCAATTGTATATAATATGTTTCAGTGGGCCGAATATAGTTTAAATTTTTGATTCAACATAGTGTGCTCCATGTATTATATAAATTAATTGGATGTGGATGTACAAGTCTAAATAAGTATTACCCTAATTTATTTTGTATAGTAAATAAAATGACATTGTAAAAATTAAGTAGTAAGTATTGTATAAAAAATATAACTTAAAAATGACATTTTATCGAAAATTTTAAATTTGATTATATATAAATCACATACTGACCTCAATTAACAATAATATATGTACAACTACAACCCTTACTAACAAGGATAATATTACTATTACAATAGATTTAAGTCTAAAAAATATGTCGCTATAATGTAGAAATTAATTGTCATGTACAAATTAATGTTTACATAACAATATTTAATCAAATTGAATTTCTAGAGGTATAAGATACGATACAAAATTTTTTGACAAACAATTTATACGTATTTGAAATATGATAAGATTTTTAAAAATATTTACTAATTTCTTTGTTTATTTAAACATAAGAATTAAAGTGAATGATAATATGATTGTTGATTTTTATTTAATTATTACTCAATTTGATTTGAAAATGTAAAAATGACACTAAATTGTGGGTAAAACTACATATACCATATTTCATCCACTGGTTGATTGGGAAAAATCTAGATTGGGAAGACATTCCATGAGAAATACAACTCATAGTGTCTAGCATATAAGTTGTTTGACTTGACCATATGTACTTTGACGTAATTATAATCAAAACTTTTATTAATTTCAATTGTAATAAAAATTTATTATTGTAAACCATGCTTATATTTATAAACATGCTTTTTAACTCAAAATTTTCAATAAAAAAGTTTTCTAATAAATTTTGGGTCTTTCCACAAGGTCAGTAGGAAATGGAAACCGGCAACGTGAACCGACTTTGTATTTTCTTGCTACCAGTGACAAGCACAAAAGGCGTACTAGTACAAAAAGATATTATTTTGTCAAATATGTATCAAAATACAATTCCATTATTATTTTAAGATGAATAAAGAGGATATGTTCACAAATTACTTTTCGAATTTCTTTTTTTGAATAAAATTATAAATATTAAACTTTAATTCAAAAAAATAAATATTTTAAACAGATATGTAACATTATGAATTTTACATGAAAAAAGTTAAAATGTGTTGTAAAAAACATGCCTGTACTTTAACAAGACTAAGACATTTTGTCAACCCTAAGTAAGTTTTATTGTTATCTTAATTTATATTTTGTACTTGCAACACTTAAAGTCTGTAAAAATGCAAAGGAGCAGACTGGAGTCTTTTTCCTAAAACAGTATCAAGCATAAGGATTCTATCTGGAAGAAGATAAAGAAGATCATGCCTCAGAAGAATTTTGAAGAAGCTTGGAGTTGAATAAATCTGTTTGGAGAAAAATACTCTAAGTTAAGATCTCTACAAGTCACAGATTTAATGTTATAGAGAAGTCATTCGAGATCTCCAGAATGGCTTATCGAGAAGTCAGGAAAGCTACTAGAGAACTCAGGAAAGCTACTAGAGAACTCAGAAAGATATCGACAAGCCAAATTGAAGACATGAAGATTAGGAGATATCGACAAGTCATTTCTTCACTAGAGAACTCAGAGTTATCGACAAGTCTACATTCATTAGAGAACTCTGAGTTATCGATAAGTCAAGTTCCACTAGAGAACTCAGTGATATCGATAAGTCAAAATTCACTAGAGAACTCAGAGATATCGACAAGTTAAGGATCACTAGAAAACTCTGAGATATCGACAAGTTAATTTGACCATAGAACTCTGAGATATCGACAAGTCAAGAAGCCACTAGGGAACTAAGAGTTATCGATAAGTCAAAGTGAAGATGTGAAGAATAGAGATCTCGACAAGACTAAAATCACTTGTAGAGAACTGAAGACCTCTACAAGCCAAACTAAATATAGAGTACTAGAGATCTCGATAAGCCAATATACTTATCGAGATGTCTAGTGTTCTATAGACCTAAACTCGAGATCTCGAGGTACAATCTCAAAGTACAAAATTGCATATTAGTTTAATATCCAAGATAAACAATCAACAAATAATCCAACAGCTGGATTGACAAGTCTATAAAAAGCAGCTTGAAGAATGTGCAAGATCAATGGTAAAGATTAACTGACAGAGGAAGATCAAAGTGAACACAGGATGCTAAAGATATGCTAAGCCAGAAATGGAAGATCTACTTTTCTATAAATAGAAATGACAAGTGACAGTTTAGAAAAGCTAATAGCATATCTCATTATCCACTTTGTAAACAAGCAGTTAACTAAGTTATAAAGTTAACACTGGTCCTTTAGCCAGTTGTAACAATTTAGATCAAATTTCTTGTAACACTCTCAAGAAGAAGCTAAGCTCTTTATCAACAAAGAGCCTAGAAATTTTGTAGCAAAACAGTCTTAATTTTAATATAAAATTAAGTGAGTTTTGAAGATCTGTGTTCTTTATTTTCTGCAAGCTTAAATTATGCATGAACACATTTCACTACAAGAATTAATTTACTCTGCTCAACCAAAAATATTCAAGAAAAGCCTAAAAACAGTAAATCACATTCACCCCCCTCTATGTGTTATTCATTTCCTAACAAAATGACATGGGTTATGGGCGGGAGTATATTCTACTAAGTTTGGCCAAGGTTTTAAGTAATTCATCATTTCTATGGAGTTTGGTAACAAATGACTATTAGGGGCCCACTAAGCATTTTTTTTAACTAATAAATGGTAGAAAATGACTAGTTAAATTTCATACCAACTTTATAGTTTTCTGTTATAATTTGAATCTACCGGTTATATTAGAGTTGGTCAATTTTCTTTTTTTTTTTTAAAAAATATTATAATAATTATACAAAGTAATCATTTATGCAAAAAATTATAAGTTTGTAACTTCATTTGTGACGATTTTATAATGAGAATATGTTTTCAACAAATAATTAATCCTTACAAAAATATATTAAAATTATTTAATTATCATTTATATCACTTATATTTTGTACTCACCATTTTTTACAAGTAGGGAGAGATTGGATCTCCATGTCGAAGTCACCGTTGCGAATGCACATCACCGAAAATTCCACTACTGTGTACAAAACTATATGAGACTTTTTGAACACATGTCATAATCCTAGAAATCCATGCCGAGTGGAAACCAAATTTATGCAGCATTTGTTTAATAAATCTTCATTCTAACCTATCTTATTCCTCAAAAATATCAATTTTTAACCCAGCCAGGACCTGTTTCCCATATGACTTCAAATGCAATCATTGCATTATCAGTTAATAGCCTCCCTTCATTAAAAGTACTCTGTTTGTTAGACACTATCGAATTTAAACATAGTTTCAACTTATTCTCCAGAACCTTAGACAATATACGCATCAGAACATTATTAAGAGAGATAGGTCGAAGATCTTTCATATTTTTCATTTGTTTAACAATGGAAATAAGATGTACAAGCGTAAGATTTAGTTCCCTTGGCCATGTTCTCATGTTCTGTATCAAAGAAAGTCAGACAAAATTGAACAACATATCTTCTAATAATATTCCAATAAGTTTGAAAAATTCTGGGTCCAACCCATGTGGACCTGGTGACTTATCTGGATGCATGGAAAAGTCTAAAATTGTTAGGATATCTAACTCTCTTTATTTTTCATAAACATGATAACTTTCTTTTAGTTTAAGTTTATGTTGATGATATAGTATTTGGATCTTCTAATGAATCTCTGTGTAAGTGGTTTTCTGATTGCATGCATAAGAATTCGATATGAGTTTGATGGGTGAATTGCAGTACTTCCTAGGTTTGCAAATTAATCAGTCTAATGCAGGAATATTTATTCACCAAGGCAAGTACATTAAGGATTTACTTAAAAGATTTGTACTTGATCATGTCACACCTAAATCAACTCCGATGAGTACTTCAGTTAAGCTTTCAAAAGATGAACAAGGTACACCTGTAGATGTCACTAAATTTCGAGGTATGATTGGTTTATTATTATATTTAACTACCTCTCGACCTGACATTATGTATAGTGTATGCTTGTGTGCTCGTTTTCAATCTCAACCTAAAGAATCTCATTTGAATGCCGTTAAACGTATTTTTAAATATTTAAAAGGTACGAGTGACTTGGGATTATTTTATCCAAGCTCCTCTTC
This sequence comes from Apium graveolens, assembly GCF_009905375.1. Lineage (NCBI taxonomy): Eukaryota > Viridiplantae > Streptophyta > Magnoliopsida > Apiales > Apiaceae > Apium > Apium graveolens. The sequence continues at coordinate 26,918 of NW_027419072.1, forward strand.
CTTTGACTTAATCGGTTTTTCAGATGCTGACTATGCAGGGTCACAGGTTGATAGAAAAAGCACAAGTGGTGCTTGTGAATTTTTAGGAGATTGTTTAGTTGTATAACATAGTAAAAAGCAAACTTCAGTAGCTCTTTCTACAGCTGAAGGAGAGTACATTGCAGCTGGAAGTTGCTGTGCTCAAATTTTGTGGATGCAACAAACATTGCAGGATTTTGGTATTTCTTACTCAAATATTCCTATTTATTGTGATAATACCTCTGCAATTAATATCTCTAAAAATCCTGTCATACATTCTCGTACTAAGCATATTGATGTTCGTCACCATTTTCTATGAGATAATGTTTCTAAAGGTAATATAGAGCTTATTTATATATCTACTGGGAAACAGCGTGCAGATATCTCCACTGAGCCCTTAGCTGAAGATAGATTTTGTATAATACGTCCTGAATTAGGTATGTGTTCTCTCTAATTTATTACGTTATTTTGTGTAATTTTATGTAATTAATTTTTATTTTTAATGATTAATTATTAACTGTTACATGTGCTTATTTGTTTGTTATGTTTGTTTATCTGTTTATATAATTATTAGTATTTTTTTTTACTTTTTAGTCCGTGTGTTGTTGCATGTTTATTGCCAATAGATTTAGGATATCTTTTGATTAGATTTAACACTTCCTCATTTTTTGTGCATGTATTGTTCTTTCAATACATCACTTCTGTCTTGCACCTGTTCACTTCCTCTTCCATATCTAACTCTTCAGTTCCTACTTCTTTTTAAACCCTCTTTCTTAATCTTTTCATTTTCTTCATTCTACTCTTTCACTCTCTTTCAAAATCCTCTCCTTTTCTCTCTTAACCCTAAAACTTCTCTCCTATGGCCCGTCGTTCGAGATCCACCGCTAATCAAACCCCGACCGCTAGTTCGTCTGGTTCGAAGCATCGTCGTGTTGCTACCGTTGTTTCCGAAGCGTCAAGTGAAGCATCTCCTGATTCGTTTGACAGACATGTAAAAGAAAGCGGCTCCAAAATCTTAAAAAAGCTTATTCTTAAAGAGCGGATTTGTGATATTGAGTTGTTAACCCGAGTTGGCGTGTATGATTTGTTCAAGTTCCAAGGGTGTGAATCGCTATTGTCACCGGAAGAAGTTATATACCCAGAGCTTGTCCGTGAGTTCTATGCAAATTTTCAATTGCTTTCAGAAGGCATTGTGTTTTTCAATGTTCGAGGAAATCCTGTCATTTTCAAGGCTGATGCTCTTGGCAGAATTGGAGGCTTGTCAGATCAAGGGGTGTGTACTTTCACAACACACCAGGCATTTTTTGATGTTTCGGGGATTCATTATGAGGAACAACTCAAAGCTATTGTTAGCGAGAACTTTGTTGATGTTTCCATCAAACCATCGGTATCAGATTTAACTCCACTCTCTCTTTTGGTTTTTAAACTGTTTCATACAAATTTGTTGCCTCGTAAAAGTGGTCGAGATCGAATCACTTTTCAAGTTCGATTTTAATTTCTATGTTTGTCAAAAAGGTTCCTTGTGATGTGTCTTCCCTGATTATCAAAAATATGCACCATTGCTCGACTCATGAGTCGATGCACTTGCCTTATCCTGCACTATTGTCTAAAGTGTTTCGGTATTTTTGTGTCTCTGTTTCTTCTGTTCAATCTGAGAAAATTAGTACGTTGTTTGATTTGTCTATTTTAACAGCAATTAATTTATTTGTTGCGGAGTCAAATAAATTGTTTTCTGATGAAACTCATAGGCACGTTGGTGGACTTCCAAAATCCCCAAACTATACCTCAGACCCCTTTGATCAGCCTACAAATACTCTGCTTAATTCTTTGTTGATTAAATTAAATGAAAATTCTGCCACTTTGGCTAATCTTAATCAACACTTTGCGTCTGTTGAGACTTTGGGTTCGCTAACCTCACATGTTAGTATGATGCATGTTTCGTTTGAGTTATTTCGTAAGTTTGTTTATTCTTCCTTGGATTCAATCAATGCAAAGCTATCTGTTTTGCATGCTTCTGATGTCAAGTTGGCCAAAACAACAGACTTTGAGTTTGGGACTCTACAAGAAGGGATGATTTCCTCGGCCAAGGCCTGGGAAAAAGAGTTTGTAAAGTTGTTTTTCAAGCTTGGGTCCGAGACGAAGTTTGTGTCACAGCAGCTGTACGCTATGCAGGACAAGAGTAAGATGTACTGGCATAAGAAACGAGACTGGATTGGCGATTGTACTTTAGAAGAAATCACTGCTCCTCTGCCACTTCCTGCCATCCCTCCACCTTCGGTTTTCGGCATGACCAGAGAAGAATACAAAGAAAAGATCTTTGACTGGCTTCGTGAACGGGACGGAAAGGCACCAGCTCAAGATGCTTTTTATAAGCTTTTCTTAAAATATGGTTCTGCTCCTGTCTTTCCATCTGCCAAGGATAAAGCTTCGGGCTCGGGCAAAGGAAAAGGGAAGACTCCAGTCAACATTGATGATGATTCAGACTAAGCCTTTTACGATGATGAAGGGGGAGAAATTCTGGATGCATGTTTCTGTGGTTTTGTTTAAAGTTTTAAGACTTTGGTTCTTCTATGTGGTTTCTTGTTTTTAAGACTATGATGCTTGTTTGAGATTGTTTGATGATTGATGAATGATTTTAATTGTTTTAAAAGACAACTGGACACCCTGGTTGAATGGGTGGGTTGTTCTTTGGGTTTCTTAGTTTTATATATAATTGAGATTGTCTCATTTGTGTGTTTTATATCTTATATGCATATTGTCTCATTCATCCTTAACATTTCTTACTGTTTCATTCACATTGTTGCATTCATATTATACTTGTTATTTTCTGTTGTTGCTAATTTTCTACCTCCAGGAGCTTTAAGTGTTTTTTGTTAGGGGGAACAATTTGTCATCATCATAAAAGGGGGAGAATGTTAATTGTTTGGGTTTATGATGATAAGATCTTTCAACAACAGAATGCAGATAAACAGAATGGAATAATGCAACAAGACTGATTCAACATTGCTTATCAGATTGCAGCAGCTCTTTCAAGAGTTTATCCCGCAGGTCTAGTATTAGGTTGTTAGGGTTTGTGTAAATCTTGTTTATCTGGATAAACCTTATTTCAAACAAACCCATCCTATCTTATAAACTAAGTTTGAATCTTTCAAGACTTATCTTTTACTTAGTTTATCTTTTTCAAATAACTAACAGATTAGTTTCTCAAGTTTCATTCAAATATTTTCAAACAAACTTGCTTTCAAATCTTATCTATCTTATCCTTTGTTTGAAAATAAATCTGTTAGAACTTTGCCTATAAATACAACTCATTATCTCAGATTTGTGACTAACGCTTTCACGTCAATCTTTCATTATCTGAAAACTCCTTATTGTTCTATACCCGAGATACATATCCAGTAAACAAGAAGCCTAGTTTGAGTTGTAAACTTTCTTATTATATTCTTGTATCTGAATGGTGTATTATATCACTTGTCCCGGGTTGTGGGAGTTTGATTACAACAGGAAGGCCAAGTAGCTTTGTGCTAGGTAGCTGTGTGCTAGGGTAAGGTTTCTTTCAAGTGGGCCAAGTTTGTAATCAAGGAAAGTTTGTAAGTACTTTATTTTAAGTGGATATAATATATTCTCTATGCTAGTTGGCATGAGGACTTGGATGTAGGCCATAGACTAGGTGTAGGGGCCGAACCAAGTGAAAACTTCTGGTGTTTTTACTTTTCAGTTTTCAGCATTCTGCATTTCTTATTTCAGCATTTCAATTTCTGCAGTTAATTGAGACTGTCCCATTCATTGTCTCATTTGTAAAGGGACTGTCCCATTTGCATAAGAGACTGTCCCATTTGCCTTGACAGTTAGATTATTATATTATTTATTGAGCCATCGAATTTCAATTGGTATCCAAGGGTGCATTTAATTCTCTTTTTAGTGTTTATTTTGCTAGCGATCCATGGCTCAACCAGATAGGTATTCAAACAATTATCCACCACTGCTTCATGGTGCTGAAAACTATAATGACTGGAAGTTTCGGATGAAAATCTTTCTCCAGCGTGATGCATTCGAATGGGTTGCTGTAGAAAATGGTTTTACAAATCCTATGAAAGAAGGGAAGCCAAAATCTCTCAAGGATCTTTTTCCTGAAGAAGTGAATGCAATGAACTCCAATGCTAAAGCTATGGACTCATTTCTCAATGGCATGGTAGCTACATAATTAAGAAAAGTATCAGCATGTACTACAGCCAAACAGATCTGGGATACGATCAAAGTCAGCCACGAAGGCACGTCTAAGGTACGTGAAGTAAACTTAAGTATGCTCATGAGTGACTATGAAGGTTTCAGGTTGGAAAGAGATGAAAGCGTGCGAGATGCTCAAGGGAGATTCGTGACATTGATGAACTCTATCTCACTTCTGGAAAGGATCATTCCTCAATCTGAAATCAACAGGAAAATCCTCAGAGCAATGCCAAAGAAGTTTGCTCCAAAGGTTACCATTCTGGAGGATTCAACGCTGCTTTCAACTATGGACACCCTAACACTGTTCAGTGAATTGGAAGAATTCGAAAATCAGCTACGTAGATATGATGAAGAAGATGAAGCTCCTCGTAAGAAAACTCTTGCACTTAATACAGATTCAGACGAGTCTCCTGATGATTTTGATGAAGAGATTGCTCTTCTAACAAAGAAGTTTCATAAATTTCTTGCCAAACGGAATGCCTCGACAAGTTAAAGATCACTAGAAAACTCTGAGATATCGACAAGTTAATTTGACCAGAGAACTCTGAGATATCGACAAGTTAAGAAGCCACTAGAGAACTAAGAGTTATCGATAAGTCAAAGTGAAGATGTGAAGACTAGAGATCTCGACAAGACTAAAATCACTTGTAGAGAACTGAAGACCTCTACAAGCCAAAGTAAATATAGAGTACTAGAGATCTCGATAAGCCAATATACTTATCGAGATGTCAAGTGTTCTATAGACCTAAACTCGAGATCTCGAGGTACAATCTCAAAGTACAAAATTGCAGATCAGTTTAATATCCAAGATAAACAATCAACAAATAATCCAACAGCTGGATTGACAAGTCAACAAAAAGCAGCTTGAAGAATGTGCAAGATCAATGGTAAAGATTAACTGACAGAGGTAGATCAATCAGGACCCAAGGTAAAGAATGTGCAAGAAATCAGATAGACACTTATATAAGATTTGTGATACTAACCAACCAGGACCCAAGGTTAAGTGGGTACCTAAGAGATAAAGCAATTTTTGCAGGTCTGCTTGAAGGTCCATGTTCCGCGAAATAAATGGATCATCGACAGTGGTTGTTCTCATCACATGACAGGTGATAAATCCAAGTTTCTATCTTTAGTTGCCAAGGAAGGTGGCTTAGTTACTCTTGGAGATTCAAACACCGTCAGAATTATTTTAAAAGGCACCATTGGTAATGACAGGTTTGCTATCTCTAACGTTCGTTTAGTTGATGGTTTGAAATTGAATCTTATTAGTGTAAGTCAACTTACTGATGCTGACCACAAGGTTAAGTTCGATAAAGATGTATGTTATATTGGTACTAAGACTAACAAGTGGGTGTCTATAGATAAGCGCCTAAACTACATTTCGAAAATTTGCCAATCTCTCGTCTCTCTCTCATCTGCGATGCTTTAGTTGCCAAGAGGAAAGGAAATATTTTTGTGTTAGATTTTGATGAACAACAGGAGGAAATTTGTCTTGCTACTGTTCAAGATCAGCAGAATCTTTGGCATCGACGTCTAGGTCATGTTCACATGGATCTTCTTCGGAAGATATCTTCTCATGATCTGGTCCGAGGTCTACCAAAGCTGAAGTACAAGAAAACAGAACCTTGTACAGCTTGCCAACTTGGAAAACAGGTGAAAACTTCTTTTATAGCTAAGAATAAAGTATCAACTTCTGTTCCTTTGCAGCTTCTTCATCTAGATCTTTTTGGTCCAGAAAGGTATGTAAGTTTGGGAGGTAAGAATTATGCTTTTGTTATAGTTGATGATTATTCTCGCTTTATTTGGGTATTATTTTTATGAACTAAGGATGAAGCTTTTGTTGAGTTTAAGGATCTTATTACTAACCTTGAGACTAAGTATTCATTTAAGTTCAAGACTATTCGTAGTGATCATGGAGGTGAATTCGAGAAGGATTTCATAACCTTCTGCAAATTGAGAGGAATTACTCATGAATTCTCAGCTCCTCGAACTCCTCAGCAGAACGGAGTAGTAGAACGCAAGAACAGGACTTTACAGGAAACTGCCCGAACTCTACTGCATGAGAGTAAGCTTCCAAGAAAATTTTGGGCTAAAGCGGTACACACTTCCTGTTATATTTTAAATAGAGTACTTATTCGTCCTATTTTGCTTAAAACTCCGTATGAATTGCTTAAGAAAAGGACTCCTAACATTAGTTATTTTTGAGTATTTGGTTCCAAGTGTTTTATTTTAGATAATCAGAATAATCGAGGCAAGTTTGATGCGAAATCTACGGAAGGAATTTTCTTGGGATATTCTACAACAAGCAAGGCTTATCGTGTTTATAATTCTGTCAAGAATAAAGTAGAAGAATCCATCAATATTGCTTTTAATGAATCCTCAAGGAATATATCTCAAATTGATGAAGACACTGCAGATCTATCGTCTCATTCCCAAATAAGACAGTCTCATTTTGAAAAGAGTCAGTCTCATTCTGAGAAGTCGAACAGTCAAGACTCTCCAGGTCCATCTCAGTCTTCCGATAATTCTTCAGGATCTACTCAAGCTTCAGATGAATCTTCTGGCTCTCCAAAGACTCCTGATAGTGTTTCAAATGTTAATTCTGTCATTCCTCCGGACAAATCTTCACAAGCGGAAATAAGGCAGTCTCTTTTGAATGAGACAACTCCTATTCATTTCCAGGCAGACAATTCTAATGAGGAAGAGATGAGTAATATTCAACTTCTGAAGTCTTCTAGGACTGTGAAGAATCATCCACCAAATAATCTTCTTACTGATTTAGATCAAGGGATTTCTACTCGAAGCAGATTTCACAATCTGTGTGCATTCTGTGCTTTTGTTGCTGAATTCGAACCAAAGAATGCTCAAGAAGCAGTTGCAGATGAACACTGGTCTGTTGCAATGCAGGAGGAATTGAACCAGTTCGAGCGTTGTGATGTTTGGGAACTCGTCCCACCTCCTCAAGATGCCAAGATCATTGGTACTCGTTGGGTTTTCACGAATAAGAAGGATGAAGATGGCAACATTATTCGAAATAAAGCTCGTTTGGTTGCTCAGGGATACAACCAACATGAAGGAATCGATTACGACAAGTGATATGCTCCAGTAGCTCGTTTAGAAGCTATTTGAATCTTAATGGCTTTTGCAGCTTACAAGAAATTCAAGCTTTATCAAATGGACGTCAAGAGCGCTTTTCTAAATGGCTATCTCAAGGAAGAAGTCTACGTGAAGCAGCCTCCAGGTTTTATTCATGAGAAGTACCCTAACTATGTTTATAAGCTTAAGAAATCTGTCTATGGATTGAGACAGTCTCCTCGTTATTGGTACGAGCGTCTCAGTCAGTTTCTCGTGAACAATGGTTTCATTCGTGGTACACTCGATCCAACTCTCTTTATTTTTCATAAACGTGATAACTTTCTTTTAGTTTAAGTTTATGTTGATGATATAGTATTTGGATCTTCTAACGAATCTCTGTGTAAGTGGTTTTCTGATTGCATGCATAAGAATTCGATATGAGTTTGATGGGTGAATTGCAGTACTTCCTAGGTTTGCAAATTAATCAGTCTAATGCAGGAATATTTATTCACCAAGGCAAGTACATTAAGGATTTACTTAAAAGATTTGTACTTGATCATGTCACACCTAAATCAACTCTGATGAGTACTTCAGTTAAGCTTTCAAAAGATGAACAAGGTACACCTGTAGATGTCACTAAATTTCGAGGTATGATTGGTTTATTATTATATTTAACTGCCTCTCGACCTGACATTATGTATAGTGTATGCTTGTGTGCTCGTTTTCAATCTCAACCTAAAGAATCTCATTTAAATGCCGTTAAACTTATTTTTAAATATTTAAAAGGTACGAGTGACTTGGGATTATTTTATCCAAGCTCCTCTTCCTTTGACTTAATCGGTTTTTCAGATGCTGACTATGCAGGGTCACAGGTTGATAGAAAAAGCACAAGTGGTGCTTGTGAATTTTTAGGAGATTGTTTAGTTGCATGGCATAGTAAAAAGCAAACTTCAGTAGCTCTTTCTACAGCTGAAGGAGAGTACATTGCAGCTGGAAGTTGCTGTGCTCAAATTTTGTGGATGCAACAAACATTGCAGGATTTTGGTATTTCTTACTCAAATATTCCTATTTATTGTGATAATACCTCTGCAATTAATATCTCTAAAAATCCTGTCATGCATTCTCGTACTAAGCATATTGATGTTCATCACCATTTTCTACGAGATAATGTTTCTAAAGGTAATATAGAGCTTATTTATATATCTACTGGGAAACAGCGTGCAGATATCTCCACTGAGCCCTTAGCTGAAGATAGATTTTGTATAATACGTCCTGAATTAGGTATGTGTTCTCTCTAATTTATTACGTTATTTTGTGTAATTTTATGTAATTAATTTTTATTTTTAATGATTAATTATTAACTATTACATGTGCTTATTTGTTTGTTACATTTGTTTATCTGTTTGTATAATTATTAGTATTTTTTTTACTTTTTAGTCCGTGTGTTGTTGCATGTTTATTGCCAATAGATTTAGGATATCTTTTGATTAGATTTAACACTTCCTCATTTTTCGTGCATGTATTGTTCTTTCAATACATCACTTCTGTCTTGCACCTGTTCACTTCCTCTTCCATATCTAACTCTTCAGTTCCTACTTCTTTTTAAATCCTCTTTCTTAATCTTTTCATTTTCTTCATTCTACTCTTTCACTCTCTTTCAAAATCCTCTCCTTTTCTCTCTTAACCCTAAAACTTCCCTCCAATGGCCCGTCGTTCGAGATCCACCGCTAATCAAACCCCGACCGCTGGTCCGTCTGGTTCGAAGCGTCATCGTGTTGCTACCGTTGTTTCCAAAGCGTCAAGTGAAGCATCTCCTGATTCGTTCGACTGACATGCAAAAGAAAGCGGCTCCAAAATCTTAACAAAGCTTATTCTTAAAGAGCGGATTTGTGATATTGAGTTGTTAACCCGAGTTGGCGTGTATGATTTGTTCAAGTTCCAAGGGTGTGAATCGCTATTGTCACCGGAAGAAGTTATATACCCAGAGCTTGTCCGTGAGTTCTATGCAAATTTTCAATTGCTTTCAGAAGGCATTGTGTTTTTCAATGTTCGAGGAACTCCTGTCATTTTCAAGGCTGATGCTCTTGGCAGAATTGGAGGCTTGTCAGATCAAGGGGTGTGTACTTTCACAACATACCAGGCGTTTGTTGATGTTCCGGGGATTCATTATGAGGAACAACTCAAAGCTATTGTTGGCGAGAACTTTGTTGATGTTTCCATAAAACCATCGGTATCAGATTTAACTCCACTCTCTCTTTTGGTTTTTAAACTGTTCATACAAATTTGTTGCCTCGTAAAAGTGGTCGAGATCGAATCACTTTTCAAGATTCGATTTTAATTTCTATGTTTGTCAAAAAGGTTCCTTGTGATGTGTCTTCCCTGATTATCAAAAATATGCACCATTGCTCGACTCATGAGTCGATGCACTTGCCTTATCCTGCACTATTGTCTAAAGTGTTTCGGTATTTTTGTGTCTCTGTTTCTTCTGTTCAATCTGAGAAAATTAGTACGTTGTTTGATTTGTCTGTTTTAACAGCAAATAATTTATTTGTTTCGGAGTCAAATAAATTGTTTTTTGATGAAACTCATAGGCACGTTGGTGGACTTCCAAAATCCCCAAACTATACCTCAGACCCCTTTGATCAGCCTACAAATACTCTGCTTAATTCATTGTTGATTAAATTCAATGAAAATTCTGCCGCTTTGGCTAATCTTAATCAACACTTTACGTCTGTTGAGACTTTGGGTTCGCTAACCTCACAGGTTAGTATGATGCATGCTTCGTTTGAGTTATTTCGTAAGTTTGTTTATTCTTCCTTGGATTCAATCAATGCAAAGCTATCTGTTTTGCATGCTTCTGATGTCAAGTTGGCCAAAACAATAGACTTTGAGTTTGGGACTCTACAAGAAGGGATGATTTCCTCTGCCAAGGCCTGGGAAAAAGAGTTTGTAAAGTTGTTTTTCAAGCTTGGGTCCGAGACGAAGTTTGTGTCACAGCAGCTGTACGCTATGCAGGACAAGAGTAAGATGTACTGGCATAAGAAACGAGACTGGATTGGCGATTGTACTTTAGAAAAAATCACTGCTCCTCTGCCACTTCCTGCCATCCCTCCACCTTCGGTTTTCGGCATGACCAGAGAAGAATACAAAGAAAAGATCTTTGACTGGCTTCGTGAACGGGACGGAAAGGCACCAGCTCAAGATGCTTTTGATAAGCTTTTCTCAGAATATGGTTCTGCTCCTATCTTTCCATCTGCCAAGGATAAAGCTTCGGGCTCGGGCAAAGGAAAAGGGAAGGCTCCAGTCAACATTGATGATGATTCAGACTAAGCCTTTTACGATGATGAAGGGGGAGAAATTCTGGATGCATGTTTCTGTGGTTTCGTTTAAAGTTTTAAGACTTTGGTTCTTCTATGTGGTTTCTTGTTTTTAAGACTATGATGCTTGTTTGAGATTGTTTGATGATTGATGAATGATTTTAATTGTTTTAAAAGACAACTAGACACCCTGGTTGAATGGGTGGGTTGTTCTTTGGGTTTCTTAGTTTTATATATAATTGAGATTGTCTCATTTGTGTGTTTTATATCTTATATGCATATTGTCTCATTCATCCTTAACATTTCTTACTATTTCATTCACATTGTTGCATTCATATTAAACTTGTTATTTTCTGTTGTTGCTAATTTTCTACCTCCAGGAGCTTTAAGTGTTTTTTGTTAGGGGGAACAATTTGTCATCATCATAAAAGGGGGAGAATGTTAATTGTTTGGGTTTATGATGATAAGATCTTTCAACAACAGAATGCAGATAAACAGAATGGAATAATGCAACAAGACTGATTCAACATTGCTTATCAGATTGCAACAGCTCTTTCAAGAGTTTATCCCGCAGGTTTAGTATTAGGTTGTTAGGGTTTGTGTAAATCTTGTTTATCTGGATAAACCTTATCTCAAACAAACCCATCCTATCTTATAAACTAAGTTTGAATCTTTCAAGACTTATCTTTTACTTAGTTTATCTTTTTCAAATAACTAACAGATTAGTTTCTCAAGTTTCATTCAAATATTTTCAAACAAACTTGCTTTCAAATCTTATCTATCTTATCCTTTGTTTGAAAATAAATCTGTTAGAACTTTGCCTATAAATACAACTCATTATCTCAGATTTGTGACTAACGCTTTCACGTCAATCTTTCATTATCTGAAAACTCCTTCTTGTTCTATACCCAAGATACATATCCAGTAAACAAGAAGCCTAGTTTGAGGTGTAAACTTTCTTATTATATTCTTGTATCTGAAAGGTGTATTATATCACTTGTCCCGGGTTGTGAGAGTTTGATTACAACAGGAAGGCCAAGTAGCTTTGTGCTAGGTAGCTGTGTGCTAGGGAAATGTTTCTTTCAAGTGGACTTCCAAAATCCCCAAACTATACCTCAGACCCCTTTGATCAGCCTACAAATACTCTGCTTAATTCTTTGTTGATTAAATTAAATAAAAATTCTGCCACTTTGGCTAATCTTAATCAACACTTTGCGTCTGTTGAGACTTTGGGTTCGCTAACCTCACAGGTTAGTATGATGCATGCTTCGTTTGAGTTATTTTGTAAGTTTGTTTATTATTCCTTGGATTCAAACAATGCAAAGCTATCTGTTTCGCATGCTTCTGATGTCAAGTTAGCCAAAACAATAGACTTTGAGTTTGGGACTCTACAAGAAGGGATGATTTCCTCGGCCAAGGCCTGGGAAAAAGCATTTGTAAAGTTGTTTTTCAAGCTTGGGTCCGAGACGAAGTTTGTGTCACAGCAGCTGTACGCTATGCAGGACAAAAGTAAGATGTACTGGCATAAGAAATGAGACTGGGTTGGCGATTGTACTTTAGAAGAAATCACTGCTCCTCTGCCACTTCCTGCCATCCCTCCACCTTTGGTTTTCGGCATGACCAGAGAAGAATACAAAGAAAAGATCTTTGTCTGGCTTCGTGAATGGGACGGAAAGGCACCAGCTCAAGATGCTTTTGATAAGCTTTTCTCAGAATATGGTTCTGCTCCTGTCTTTCCATCTGCCAAAGATAAAGCTTCGGGCTCGGGCAAAGGAAAAGGGAAGACTCCAGTCAACATTGATGATGATTCAGACTAAGCCTTTTACGATGATGAAGGGGGAGAAATTCTGGATGCATGTTTCTGTGGTTTTGTTTAAAGTTTTAAGACTTTGGTTCTTCTATGTGGTTTCTTGTTTTTAAGACTATGATGCTTGTTTGAGATTGTTTGATGATTGATGAATGATTTTAATTGTTTTAAAAGACAACTGGACACCCTGGTTGAATGGGTGGGTTGTTCTTTGGGTTTCTTAGTTTTATATATAATTGAGATTGTCTCATTTGTGTGTTTTATATCTTATATGCATATTGTCTCATTCATCCTTAAAATTTCTTACTGTTTCATTCACATTGTTGCATTCATATTATACTTGTTATTTTCTGTTGTTGCTAATTTTCTACCTCCAGGAGCTTTAAGTGTTTTTTGTTAGGGGGAACAATTTGTCATCATCATAAAAGGGGGAGAATGTTAATTGTTGGGGTTTATGATGATAAGATCTTTCAACAACAGAATGCAGATAAACAGAATGGAATAATGCAACAAGACTGATTCAACATTGCTTATCAGATTGCAGCAGCTCTTTCAAGAGTTTATCCCGCAGGTTTAGTATTAGGTTGTTAGGGTTTGTGTAAATCTTGTTTATCTGGATAAACCTTATCTCAAACAAACCCATCCTATCTTATAAACTAAGTTTGAATCTTTCAAGACTTATCTTTTACTTAGTTTATCTTTTTCAAATAACTAACAGATTAGTTTCTCAAGTTTCATTCAAATATTTTCAAACAAACTTGCTTTCAAATCTTATCTATCTTATCCTTTGTTTGAAAATAAATCTGTTAGAACTTTGCCAATAAATACAACTCATTATCTCAGATTTGTGACTAACGCTTTCACGTCAATCTTTCATTATCTGAAAACTCCTTCTTGTTCTATACCCGAGATACATATCCAGTAAACAAGAAGCCTAGTTTGAGTTGTAAACTTTCATATTATATTCTTGAATCTGAAAGGTGTATTATATCACTTGTCCCGGGTTGTGGGAGTTTGATTACAACATGAAGGCCAAGTAGCTTTGTGCTAGGTAGCTGTGTGCTAGGGAAAGGTTTCTTTCAAGTGGGCCAAGTTTGTAATCAAGGAAAGTTTGTAAGTACTTTGTTTTAAGTGGATATAATATATTCTCTATGCTAGTTGGCATGAGGACTTGGATGTAGGCCATAGACTAGGTGTAGGGGCCGAACCAAGTGAAAACTTCCGGTGTTTTTACTTTTCAGTTTTCAGCATTCTGCATTTCTTATTTCAGCATTTCAATTTCTGTAGTTAATTGAGACTGTCCCATTCATTGTCTCATTTGTAAAGGGACTGTCCCATTTGCATAAGAGACTGTCCCACTTGCCATGACAGTTAGATTATTATATTATTTATTGAACCATCGAATTTCAGTTTTAATAATAATCACTTGTTAATAACTAATTTTAGAGGAAGATTATAGAAACTAGTAACTTTTAATAATAACCACATGTTATGAACTAATTGAACTTTTTTTTGTTCTTTTTCTTAAGGAACTCATTTCCTTATTTTTTATCTTTTTATTATTTTTTAAATTTCGAAAAATTATTCTTTTATACGGATGAAAAATACATATTTAAAATATATATTATGTTTTTAAAATGATTTACAAATTTTCCACTTTTTCCATAACAATACCTTTTTACATAGCAATAGTAATTTATTAAGAAGATGATTTTTAATAGAATACTAAGTCAAAATATAATTATTTAATAGAACATTATTTTTTACACAATATTATTTTCTCATAAAATACATGCATACAATTCTTAGCTGAATATAATTTCTTTACAGGACACAATATTATTGAGAAATGAAAAAAAAATTGTTTGACGGCATAACATATAAAATGGTATATTACAGTTTATTTGGATGGACATCTGTAGTTTTATGTAGTTACTAGGTTACCAACATATATATATATATATATATATATGTCATGTGATTACATGATACATGCCAATAATATATGTGCTATTTATCATTGATGCTATGGACATTAACCACAATTCATTGTTATATTAGATCATTACTTAAAAACTATTAGTAATGTTCATGAATTAAATTCGAAAAATAGAAACCGCCAAACAGTCAAATGTATTACCTATACTTTTGTGGGTTTGAGAATTGTAATATTTTTCATAATTGTTTAGTGAAAGTATGAACAAAAATCTAATTACTAATATAATCGAGGTACCACTCCAAATATGGATTTTATGATACAATTTTGTAAGAGATGAAACATTTGTAGGGTCACTTAAAGAGCGTAAGTTTTCTGAACTTCTTGGAGAACCTGAGCTGCTTTTGGGAAGTACATCTCCTGCCTCTGTAAAAGTGATAGTAGAGTTGAGAGTAACACAAGCAACCAAATTAGAAAAAGCCACATCAGGAGTTTTAAGGAATTATTAGGATAATGTTGATATTGATGTTGATGTGAAGGTATTTGCTCAACACTGTAAGGCGGGTTAATGTTACGAGCCCACCACTCATATTTAAAGCACTACCACCAATACCACCACTATCAAGGTTTTCACCATTAGCAACTGGCACCAAGACAATAACTAAAACCACTACCTCCAAATATTACCGAACATACAACCAGTGCTACCACTAAAGCTACCAGCCATGCGATCACCAATGTTTCCACTTAAGCTACCAGTAATGCTACCACCGTTGCCACTATTAAGACTAACCAATATACCACTAATGCTATCACTATGGCAACTAGCCATGCCACCACTAAAGCTACCAGCAATGTTACCACCAATGCCACCACCAATGCAACTACTAAGACTAACCAATATATCATCAATTGTACCACCTGTAATACCATCATTAAAGTGGCCATGAATGGAACTGCTTAAACTAGCAAGAACTTCAACACCAACACCAACAATACCACCACTAATTCTCCTACTAAAATTACTGCTTCCAATGCCACCAATTGCACTAATAAGAGCACCACGACCAATGTCACCATCAATGCCACCACATCCACTACTAATATTATCGTCTCTAGTACCACCAATGTAACCACTAAAGATGCCAGTCATGCTACCACCAATGCCACTACTAAGACTACCCAATGTACCACCAATGCTACCACCGCTGATGCCATTATTAAAGTTACCACCAATGACACCGTTTAAGTTAGCACGAACTTCACCACCAACAATGCCACCACCAATTCCACTACTAAGATTACGGCTACTAGTGCCACCAATTGGACTAGTAAAATTACTGCCACCAATGCCACCGCCAACAATATTACTACTTGATCCAAGAAAAACCATAACTATATACAGGAGAAACAAAAATACCTTTGGTGCAGTAAAGACACGACCAACAAATTTGGTAAGCTGTTTCTCCATAGATATGCCGCAAGATCAATTATAAAAATTATATTTTTAAAAAAATGAACTAAAGAGCTACAATGAGAAATAATAACCAAAACTTGAAAATTTAAATATTCGGAGAAATTTTACATCAGTAAGAACTTCTTTCCTCTCCAGAGGTCCCTGCCTGGACTTTTCCACTAAAGAGGCTATGTGTACAGAAGATAGTGATTTTGTATATCGCTGAAGGGAGACCAGGCTACAGAACTAAAAATTACAACAGGCAAAAAATCAATCGCTTCAAGTAAAAACAAAATTAGAAGATAAAGAAACTAGAATATGCTAAAATATCTCAATCATGTTTACTCACCTCCAATGGGAGATAAATAGGTTTGCTCGGTTTACCAACATCAAGGCACGGAAAGTACGCAGAAGTTCTAAGTTCCAAATTCAGATGTCTTCTAAAGTATTCATAAACTGTAATCTCCTTAGGCTTCACTTCACCACGGCTACCGATATCTCCAGGTTTTTCTTTCAATGTGAAACTTCAAACAGAAAGAAACAAAGTGAGAATCAATTCACAGACAGGCCTCTTCATTTTGAACATTAGAAAAGGATGAATTAAAAAAATTAAACAACTTACTATAGCTCATTGCAAGGCTTCTCACTCAACCCTTCTATCTTAAATTCTCGGTTGCTATGCGTGGCCTTGACTCTCATGTTTCTCAGCCTTTTCTTGGCCTGTTGTATTTGTAAAAGCACAATTTAATAGACAAAAAAGAAGAAGCATAATGCAGGTTTTTCAGGTGTCATTTCATGAATTACCTTAATCCAGTCTATTCTACGAGCATCCTGTATACCCTGATTGGCTCTCAGGAAATCAATTACAGGCCCAGGAGTAAGGATCATGGTCGTTGACACGTCTGAAAAAATGAATGAGTAAGTGGGCATCAAGTGAAATAAGGGAGTCAAGTGAAATAAGTGTTTTAGAGATATAATCTTGAAAACGGGGTTAGGCAGAAAAAAATATAGCATCCTTACCTAAATTGAGTGACAATCCTCCCTGAGTAGGACGAAAACTAGAATGAAGACCACGACAAGCAGAAACCCCTCCTCCAACACTAGTAAGCATCCTAGAGTCGTCATGGAAAAATGACTGCCTCACCAAAAGGCAATCCCTGCATATTCCACATTCATAACAGTAAGCAATGCATCATTTCAAAGTGCAAGTTTCTTAATTAGTTCTGGTCGTCTGGATACCTTTTAGCCGCTTGCTGTCTCAAGACAATGTCAAGCACCCTCAGTGCATCTTAAACTTTTTCAGTGTCAGCTCCATTCAAATATAAGCTTATGGCTGAAAATGGTTAGCCTGCCTACCTGTTTATGTATTGAAATATAAGTTTTTACAACACTATAATTTGTCCCAAATAGAGCCTACATCTTTATCAAGTAAGAAATCTCATTTTCAACCATGTGACATGTAATATAAAGTTAAATAGTGATGGGGCTTCACTTGTACTATCTACATTTATATTTATGCTATATATTTGCATAGTAAAAGTTAAAAAAGAACAAAGAAAGCTTACACAAGTAGATTGATGAAGAGGAGAAAAAGAAGGGACTTGGAGCACTTTCTTCATTGTTTGTGGAACTTGTTGCAAATAGAAAGAAAAATATAATTCCTCTGCATATGTCTCTAAAAAATTTTCACACATAAACATAAAATAAATTTAACAGTGTAATCAAACAAATATGAAGATAAAATATAAATAATATGTGGGCTTTTTATCTATAAATTTTTATTTTTTTAGTATATCATATATTTGATTATTTATGAGGAACAAAAAAGTTATTATAAATGTAACTAAATTCTTTTTCTTAAATTTGACATATAATCTTGAAAGGGATTATTCTTGATATCAAGATCATTTAAAAACAAATACAAATGGCATTTCATGTCAATCCACATCCATATATAAAAGAAAAATGGGATACTTATTGCAGTGTTTTAATTTTTAACAAAAGTTTGTACAAAAAACACATAAGAAAGGGAAATAAAGATATAGGAAAATATAAATTATTACCTTACCCTTGTTAAACAATATCAATTCATGATAATCTCCAAATCTTGTCCACTTAATCCTGCACCAATTCATTTGAAGATGTGTTTAACCTTACAGCACCAAAACACTCTTTCACACAAAATATAAATAATACCAAAACACTATTTCATAGCCATGTACAAGTTTATTTTGTTTTTAAAGCGCCGCTTGTGGTTATATTAGGGTTTTACCTACATTTTTTATTTTCTCTATTCTGGAGGCCCAATTGTATATAATAGGTTTCAGTGGGCCGAATATAGTTTAAATTTTTGATTCAACATAGTGTGCTCCATGTATTATATAAATTAATTGGATGTGGATGTACAAGTCTAAATAAGTATTACCCTAATTTATTTTGTATGGTAAATAAAATGACATTGTAAAAATTAAGTAGTAAGTATTGTATAAAAAACATAACTTAAAAATGACATTTTATCGAAAATTTTAAATTTGATTATATATAAATCACATACTGACCTCAATTAACAATAATATATGTACAACTACAACCCTTACTAGCAAGTATAATATTACTATTACAATAGATTTAAGTCTAAAAAACATGTCGGTATAATGTAGAAATTAATTGTCATGTACAAATTAATGTTTACATAACAATATTTAATCAAATTGAATTTCTAGAGGTATAAGATACGATACAAAAATTTTTGACAAACAATTTATACGTATTTGAAAAATGATATGGTTTTTAAAAATATTTACTAATTTCTTTGTTTATTTAAACATAAAAATTAAAGTGAATGATAATATGATTGTTGATTTTTATTAAATTATTAGTCAATTTGATTTGAAAATGTAAAAATGACACTAAATTGTGGGTAAAACTACATATACCATATTTCATCCACTGGTTGATTGGGAAAAATCTAGATCGGGAAGACATTCCATGAGAAATACAACTCATAGTGTCTAACATATAAGTTGTTTGACTTGACCATATGTACTTTGACATAATTATAATCAAAACTTTTATTAATTTCAATTGTAATAAAAATTTATTATTGTAAACCATGCTTATATTTATAAACATGCTTTTTAACTCAAAATTTTCAATAAAAAAGTTTTCTAATAAATTTTGGGTCTTTCCACAAGGTCAGTAGGAAATGGAAACCGGCAACGTGAACGGACTTTGTATTTTCTTGCTACCAGTCACAAGCACTAAAGGCGTACTAGTAAAAAAAGATATTATTTTGTCAAATATGTACCAAAATACAATTCCATTATTATTTTAAAATGAATAAAGAGGATATGTTCACAAATTACTTTTCGAATTTCTTTTTTGAATAAAATTATAAATATTAAACTTTAATTCAAAAAAATAAATATTTTAAACAGATATGTAACATTATGAATTTTACATGAAAAAAGGTAAAATGTGTTGTAAAAGACATGCCTGTACTTTAACAAGACTAAGACATTTTTTCAACCCTAAGTAAATTTTAATTTTTATCTTAATTTATATTTTGTACTTGCAACACTTAAAGTCTGTAAAAATGCAAAAGAGCAGACTTGAGTCTTTTTCCTAAAACAGTATCAAGCATAAGAATTCTATCTAGAAGAAGATCAAAAAGATCATGCCTCAGAAGAATTTTGAAGAAGCTTGGAGTTGAATAAATCTGTTTGGAGAAAAATACTCCAAGTCAAGATCTCTACAAGTCACAGATTTAATGTTATAGAGAAGTCATTCGAGAACTCCAGAATGGCTTATCGAGAAGTCAGGAAAACTACTAGAGAACTCAGAAAGATATCGACAAGCCAAATTGAAGACATGAAGATTGGAGATATCACCAATGCTACCACCGCTGATGCCATTATTAAAGTTACCACCAATGACACAGAGGCTATTTGCACAGAAGATAGTAATTTTGTATATCGCTGAAGGGAGACCAGGCTACAGAACTAAAAATTACAACAGGCAAAAAATAATCGCTTCAAGTAAAAACAAAATTAGAAGATAAAGAAACTAGAATATGCAAAAATATCTCAATCATGTTTACTCACCGCCAATGGGAGATAAATAGGTTTGCTGGGTTTACCAACATCAATGCACGGAAAGTACGCAGAAATTCTAAGTTCCAAATTCAGATGTCTTCTAAAGTATTCATAAACTGTAATCTCCTTAGGCTTCACTTCACCACGGCTACCAGTATCTCCAGGTTTTTCTTTCAATGTGAAACTTCAAACAGAAAGAAATAAAGTGAGAATCAATTCACAGACAGGCCTCTTCATTTTGAACATTAGAAAAGGATGAATTAAAAAAATTAAACAACTTACTATAGCTCATTGCAAGGCTTCTCACTCAACCCTTTTATCTTAAATTCTCGGTTGCTATGCGTGGCCTTGACTCTCATGTTTCTCAGCATTTTCTTGGCCTGTTGCATTTGTAAAAGCACAATTTAATAGACAAAAAAGAAGAAGCACAATGCAGGTTTTTCAGGTGTCATTTCATGAATTACCTTAATCCAGTCTATTCTACGAGCATCCTGTATACCCTGATTGGCTCTCAGGAAATCAATTACAGGCCCAGGAGTAAGGATCATGGTCGTTGACACGTCTGAAAAAATGAATGAGTAAGTGGGCATCAAGTGAAATAAGGGAGTCAAGTGAAATAAGTGTTTTAGAGATATAATCTTGAAAACGGGGTTAGGCAGAAAAAAATATAGCATCCTTACCTAAATTGAGTGACAATCCTCCCTGAGTAGGACGAAAACTAGAATGGAAACCACGACAAGCAGAAACCCCTCCTCCAACACTAGTAAGCATCCTAGAGTCGTCATGGAAAAATGACTGCCTCACCAAAAGGCAATCCCTGCATATTCCACATTCATAACAGTAAGCAATGCATCATTTCAAAGTGCAAGTTTCTTAATTAGTTCCGGTCGTCTGGATACCTTTTAGCCGCTTGCTGTCTCAAGACAATGTCAAGCACCCTCTGTGCATCTTAAACTTTTTCAGTGTCAGCTCCATTCAAATATAAGCTTATGGCTGAAAATGGTTAGCCTGCCTACCTGTTTATGTATTGAAATATAAGTTTTTACAACACTATAATTTGTCCCAAATAGAGCCTACATCTTTATCAAGTAAGAAATCTCATTTTCAACCATGTGTCATGTAATATAAAGTTAAATAGTGATGGGGATTCACTTGTACTATCTACATTTATATTTATGCTATATATTTGCATAGTAAAAGTTAAAAAAGAACAAAGAAAGCTTACACAAGTAGATTGATGAAGAGGAGAAAAAGAAGGGACTTGGAGCACTTTCTTCATTATTTGTGGAACTTGTTGCAAATAGCAAGAAAAATATAATTCCTCTGCATATGTCTCTAAAAAATTTTCACACATAAACATAAAATAAATTTAATAGTGTAATCAAACAAATATGAAGATAAAATATAAATAATATGTGGGCTTCTTATCTATAAATTTTCATTTTTTTTAGTATATCATGTATTTGATTATTTATGAGGAACAAAAAAGTTATTACAAATGTAACTAAATTCTTTTTCTTAAATTTGACATATAATCTTGAAAGGGATTATTCTTGATATCAAGATCATTTAAAAACAAATACAAATGGCATTTCATGTCAATCCACATCCATATATACAAGAAAAATGGGATACTTATTGCAGTGTTTTAATTTTTAACAAAAGTTTGTGCAAAAAACACATAAGAAAGGGAAATAAAGAAATAGGAAAATATAAATTATTACCTTACCCTTGTTAAACAATATCAATTCATGATAATCTGCAAATCTTGTCCACTTAATCCTGCACCAATTCATTTGAAGATGTGTTTAACCTTACAGCACCAAAACACTCTTTCACACAAAATATAAATAATACCAAAACACTATTTCATAGCCATGTACAAGTTTATTTTGTTTTTAAGTCGGCCGCTTGTGGTTATATTAGGGTTTTACCTACATTTTTTATTTTCTCTATTCTGGAGGCCCAATTGTATATAATATGTTTCATGGGCCGAATATAGTTTAAATTTTTGATTCAACATAGTTTGCTCCATGTATTATATAAATTAATTGGATGTGGATGTACAAGTCTAAATAAGTATTACCCTAATTTATTTTGTAAGGTAAATAAAATGACATTGTAAAAATTAAGTAGTAAGTATTGTATAAAAAACATAACTTAAAAATGACATTTTATCGAAAATTTTAAATTTGATTATATATAAATCACATACTGACCTCAATTAACAATAATATATGTACAACTACAACCCTTACTAACAAGGATAATATTACTATTACAATAGATTTAAGTCTAAAAAACATGTCGCTATAATGTAGAAATTATTTGTCATGTACAAATTAATGTTTACATAACAATATTTAATCAAATTGAATTTCTAGAGGTATAAGATACGATACAAAAATTTTTGACAAACAATTTATACATATTTGAAAAATGATAAGGTTTTTAAAAATATTTACTAATTTCTTTGTTTATTTAAACATAAGAATTAAAGTGAATGATAATATGATTGTTGATTTTTATTTAATTATTAGTCAATTTGATTTGAAAATGTAAAAATGACTACTAAATTGTGGGTAAAACTACATATACCATATTTCATCCACTGGTTGATTGGGAAAAATCTAGATTGGGAAGACATTCCATGAGAAATACAACTCATAGTGTCTAGCATATAAGTTGTTTGACTTGACCATATGTACTTTGACGTAATTATAATCAAAACTTTTATTAATTTCAATTGTAATAAAAATTTATTATTGTAAACCATGCTTATATTTATAAACATGCTTTTTAACTCAAAATTTTTAATAAAAAAGTTTTCTAATAAATTTTGGGTCTTTCCACAAGGTCAGTAGGAAATGGAAACCGGCAACGTGAACCGACTTTGTACTTTCTTGCTACCAGTGACAAGCACAAAAGGCCTACTAGTACAAAAAGATATTATTTTGTCAAATATGTACCAAAATACAATTCCATTATTATTTTAAGATGAATAAAGAAAATATGTTCACAAATTACTTTTCGAATTTCTTTTTTGAATAAAATTATAAATATTAAACTTTAATTCAAAAAAATAAATATTTTAAACAGATATGTAACATTATGAATTTTACATGAAAAAAGTTAAAATGTGTTGTAAAAGACATGCCTGTACTTTAACAAAACTAAGAAGTTTTATTGTTATCTTAATTTATATTTTGTACTTGCAACACTTAAAGTCTGTAAAAATGCAAAAGAGCAGATTTGAGTCTTTTTCATAAAACAGTATCAAGCATAAGGATTCTATCTAGAAGAAGATCAAGAAGATCATGCCTCAGAAGAATTTTGAAGAAGCTTGGAGTTGAATAAATCTGTTTGGAGAAAAATACTCCAAGTCAAGATCTCTACAAGTCACAGATTTAATGTTATAGAGAAGTCATTCGAGAACTCCAGAATGGCTTATCGAGAAGTCAGGAAAGCTACTAGAGAACTCAGAAAGATATCGATAAGCCAAATTGAAGACATGAAGATTGGAGATATCACCAATGCTACCACCGCTGATGCCATTATTAAAGTTACCACCAATGACACAGAGGCTATTTGCACAGAAGATAGTAATTTTGTATATCGCTGAAGGGAGACCAGGCTACAGAACTAAAAATTACAACAGGCAAAAAATCAATCGCTTCAAGTAAAAACAAAACTAGAAGATAAAGAAACTAGAATATGCAAAAATATCTCAATCATGTTTACTCACCGCCAATGGGAGATAAATAGGTTTGCTGGGTTTACCAACATCAATGCACGGAAAGTACGCAGAAAGTTCTAAGTTCCAAATTCAGATGTCTTCTAAAGTATTCATAAACTGTAATCTCCTTAGGCTTCACTTCACCACGGCTACCAGTATCTCCAGGTTTTTCTTTCAATGTGAAACTTCAAACAGAAAGAAATAAAGTGAGAATCAATTCACAGACAGGCCTCTTCATTTTGAACATTAGAAAAGGATGAATTAAAAAAATTAAACAACTTACTATAGCTCATTGCAAGGCTTCTCACTCAACCCTTTTATCTTAAATTCTCGGTTGCTATGCGTGGCCTTGACTCTCATGTTTCTCAGCATTTTCTTGGCCTGTTGCATTTGTAAAAGCACAATTTAATAGACAAAAAAGAAGAAGCACAATGCAGGTTTTTCAGGTGTCATTTCATGAATTACCTTAATCCAGTCTATTCTACGAGCATCCTGTATACCCTGATTGGCTCTCAGGAAATCAATTACAGGCCCAGGAGTAAGGATCATGGTCGTTGACACGTCTGAAAAAATGAATGAGTAAGTGGGCATCAAGTGAAATAAGGGAGTCAAGTGAAATAAGTGTTTTAGAGATATAATCTTGAAAACGGGGTTAGGCAGAAAAAAATATAGCATCCTTACCTAAATTGAGTGACAATCCTCCCTGAGTAGGACGAAAACTAGAATGGAGACCACGACAAGCAGAAACCCCTCCTCCAACACTAGTAAGCATCCTAGAGTCGTCATGGAAAAATGACTGCCTCACCAAAAGGCAATCCCTGCATATTCCACATTCATAACAGTAAGCAATGCATCATTTCAAAGTGCAAGTTTCTTAATTAGTTCCGGTCGTCTGGATACCTTTTAGCCGCTTGCTGTCTCAAGACAATGTCAAGCACCCTCAGTGCATCTTAAACTTTTTCAGTGTCAGCTCCATTCAAATATAAGCTTATGGCTGAAAATGGTTAGCCTGCCTACCTGTTTATGTATTGAAATATAAGTTTTTACAACACTATAATTTGTCCCAAATAGAGCCTACATCTTTATCAAGTAAGAAATCTCATTTTCAACCATGTGTCATGTAATATATAGTTAAATAGTGATGGGGCTTCACTTGTACTATCTACATTTATATTTATGCTATATATTTGCATAGTAAAAGTTAAAAAAGAACAAAGAAAGCTTACACAAGTAGATTGATGAAGAGGAGAAAAAGAAGGGACTTGGAGCACTTTCTTCATTGTTTGTGGAACTTGTTGCAAATAGCAAGAAAAATATAATTCCTCTGCATATGTCTCTAAAAAATTTTCACACATAAACATAAAATAAATTTAATAGTGTAATCAAACAAATATGAAGATAAAATATAAATAATATGTGGGCTTCTTATCTATAAATTTTCATTTTTTTTAGTATATCATGTATTTGATTATTTATGAGGAACAAAAAAGTTATTACAAATGTAACTAAATTCTTTTTCTTAAATTTGACATATAATCTTGAAAGGGATTATTCTTGATATCAAGATCATTTAAAAACAAATACAAATGGCATTTCATGTCAATCCACATCCATATATACAAGAAAAATGGGATACTTATTGCAGTGTTTTAATTTTTAACAAAAGTTTGTGCAAAAAACACATAAGAAAGGGAAATAAAGAAATAGGAAAATATAAATTATTACCTTACCCTTGTTAAACAATATCAATTCATGATAATCTGCAAATCTTGTCCACTTAATCCTGCACCAATTCATTTGAAGATGTGTTTAACCTTACAGCACCAAAACACTCTTTCACACAAAATATAAATAATACCAAAACACTATTTCATAGCCATGTACAAGTTTATTTTGTTTTTAAGTCGGCCGCTTGTGGTTATATTAGGGTTTTACCTACATTTTTTATTTTCTCTATTCTGGAGGCCCAATTGTATATAATATGTTTCATGGGCCGAATATAGTTTAAATTTTTGATTCAACATAGTGTGCTCCATGTATTATATAAATTAATTGGATGTGGATGTACAAGTCTAAATAAGTATTACCCTAATTTATTTTGTAAGGTAAATAAAATGACATTGTAAAAATTAAGTAGTAAGTATTGTATAAAAAACATAACTTAAAAATGACATTTTATCGAAAATTTTAAATTTGATTATATATAAATCACATACTGACCTCAATTAACAATAATATATGTACAACTACAACCCTTACTAACAAGGATAATATTACTATTACAATAGATTTAAGTCTAAAAAACATGTCGCTATAATGTAGAAATTATTTGTCATGTACAAATTAATGTTTACATAACAATATTTAATCAAATTGAATTTCTAGAGGTATAAGATACGATACAAAAATTTTTGACAAACAATTTATACATATTTGAAAAATGATAAGGTTTTTAAAAATATTTACTAATTTCTTTGTTTATTTAAACATAAGAATTAAAGTGAATGATAATATGATTGTTGATTTTTATTTAATTATTAGTCAATTTGATTTGAAAATGTAAAAATGACTACTAAATTGTGGGTAAAACTACATATACCATATTTCATCCACTGGTTGATTGGGAAAAATCTAGATTGGGAAGACATTCCATGAGAAATACAACTCATAGTGTCTAGCATATAAGTTGTTTGACTTGACCATATGTACTTTGACGTAATTATAATCAAAACTTTTATTAATTTCAATTGTAATAAAAATTTATTATTGTAAACCATGCTTATATTTATAAACATGCTTTTTACCTCAAAATTTTTAATAAAAAAGTTTTCTAATAAATTTTGGGTCTTTCCACAAGGTCAGTAGGAAATGGAAACTGGCAACCTGAACCGACTTTGTACTTTCTTGCTACCAGTGACAAGCACAAAAGGCCTACTAGTACAAAAAGATATTATTTTGTCAAATATGTACCAAAATACAATTCCATTATTATTTTAAGATGAATAAAGAAAATATGTTCACAAATTACTTTTCGAATTTCTTTTTTGAATAAAATTATAAATATTAAACTTTAATTCAAAAAATAAATATTTTAAACAGATATGTAACATTATGAATTTTACATGAAAAAAGTTAAAATGTGTTGTAAAAGACATGCCTGTACTTTAACAAAACTAAGACATTTTGTCAACCCTAAGTAAGTTTTATTGTTATCTTAATTTATATTTTGTACTTGCAACACTTAAAGTCTGTAAAAATGCAAAGGAGCAGATTTGAGTCTTTTTCCTAAAACAGTATCAAGCATAAGGATTCTATCTAGAAGAAGATCAAGAAGATCATGCCTCAGAAGAATTTTGAAGAAGCTTGGAGTTGAATAAATCTGTTTGGAGAAAAATACTCCAAGTCAAGATCTCTACAAGTCACAGATTTAATGTTATAGAGAAGTCATTCGAGAACTCCAGAATGGCTTATCGAGAAGTCAGGAAAGCTACTAGAGAACTCAGAAAGATATCGACAAGCCAAATTGAAGACATGAAGATTGGAGATATCACCAATGCTACCACCGCTGATGCCATTATTAAAGTTACCACCAATGACACAGAGGCTATTTGCACAGAAGATAGTAATTTTGTATATCGCTGAAGGGAGACCAGGCTACAGAACTAAAAATTACAACAGGCAAAAAATCAATCGCTTCAAGTAAAAACAAAATTAGAAGATAAAGAAACTAGAATATGCAAAAATATCTCAATCATGTTTACTCACCGCCAATGGGAGATAAATAGGTTTGCTGGGTTTACCAACATCAATGCACGGAAAGTACGCAGAAGTTCTAAGTTCCAAATTCAGATGTCTTCTAAAGTATTCATAAACTGTAATCTCCTTAGGCTTCACTTCACCACGGCTACCAGATATCTCCAGGTTTTTCTTTCAATATGAAACTTCAAACAGAAAGAAATAAAGTGAGAATCAATTTTACAGACAGGCCTCTTCATTTTGAACATTAGAAAAGGATGAATTAAAAAAATTAAACAACTTACTATAGCTCATTGCAAGGCTTCTCACTCAACCCTTTTATCTTAAATTCTCGGTTGCTATGCGTGGCCTTGACTCTCATGTTTCTCAGCATTTTCTTGGCCTGTTGCATTTGTAAAAGCACAATTTAATAAACAAAAAAGAAGAAGCACAATGCAGGTTTTTCAGGTGTCATTTCATGAATTACCTTAATCCAGTCTATTCTACGAGCATCCTGTATACCCTGATTGGCTCTCAGGAAATCAATTACAGGCCGAGGAGTAAGGATCATGGTCGTTGACACGTCTGAAAAAATGAATGAGTAAGTGGGCATCAAGTGAAATAAGGGAGTCAAGTGAAATAAGTGTTTTAGAGATATAATCTTGAAAACGGGGTTAGGCAGAAAAAAATATAGCATCCTTACCTAAATTGAGTGACAATCCTCCCTGAGTAGGACGAAAACTAGAATGGAGACCACGACAAGCAGAAACCCCTCCTCCAATACTAGTAAGCATCCTAGAGTCGTCATGGAAAAATGACTGCCTCACCAAAAGGCAATCCCTGCATATTCCACATTCATAACAGTAAGCAACTGCATCATTTCAAAGTGCAAGTTTCTTAATTAGTTCCGGTCGTCTGGATACCTTTTAGCCGCTTGCTGTCTCAAGACAATGTCAAGCACCCTCAGTGCATCTTAAACTTTTTCAGTGTCAGCTCCATTCAAATATAAGCTTATGGCTGAAAATGGTTAGCCTGCCTACCTGTTTATGTATTGAAATATAAGTTTTTACAACACTATAATTTGTCCCAAATAGAGCCTACATCTTTATCAAGTAAGAAATCTCATTTTCAACCATGTGTCATGTAATATAAAGTTAAATAGTGATGGGGCTTCACTTGTACTATCTACATTATTTATGCTATATATTTGCATAGTAAAAGTTAAAAAAGAACAAAGAAAGCTTAACCAAGTAGATTGATGAAGAGGAGAAAAAGAAGGGACTTGGAGCACTTTCTTCATTGTTTGTGGAACTTGTTGCAAATAGCAAGAAAAATATAATTCCTCTGCATATGTCTCTAAAAAATTTTCACACATAAACATAAAATAAATTTAACAGTGTAATCAAACAAATATGAAGATAAAATATAAATAATATGTGGGCTTCTTATCTATAAATTTTCATTTTTTTAGTATATCATGTATTTGATTATTTATGAGGAACAAAAAAGTTATTACAAATGTAACTAAATTCTTTTTCTTAAATTTGACATATAATCTTGAAAGGGATAATTCTTGATATCAAGATCATTTAAAAACAAATACAAATGGCATTTCATGTCAATCCACATCCATATATACAAGAAAAATGGGATACTTATTGCAGTGTTTTAATTTTTAACAAAAGTTTGTGCAAAAAACACTTAAGAAAGGGAAATGAAGAAATAGGAAAATATAAATTATTACCTTACCCTTGTTAAACAACATCAATTCATGATAATCTCCAAATCTTGTCCACTTAATCCTGCACCAATTCATTTGAAGATGTGTTTAACCTTAGATCACCAAAACACTCTTTCACACAAAATATAAATAATATCAAAACACTATTTCATAGCCATGTACAAGTTTATTTTGTTTTAAGTCGGCCTCTTGTGGTTATATTAGGGTTTTACCTACATTTTTTATTTTCTCTATTTTGGAGGCCCAATTGTATATAATAGGTTTCAGTGAGCCCAATATAGTTCAAATTTTGATTCAACATAGTGTGCTCCATGTATTATATAAATTAATTGGATGTGGATGTACAAGTCTAAATAAGTATTACCCTAATTTATTTTGTATGGTAAATAAAATGACATTGTAAAAATTAAGTCGTAAGTATTGTATAAAAACATAACTTAAAAATGACATTTTATCGAAAATTATAAATTTGATTATATATAAATCACATGCTGACCTTAATTAACAATAATATATGTACAACTACAACCCTTACTAACAATGATAATATTACTATTACAATAGATTTAAGTCTAAAAAACATGTCACTATAATGTAGAAATTAATTGTCATGTACAAATTAATGTTTACATAACAATATTTAATCAATTGAATTTCTAGAGGTATAAGATACGATACAAAAATTTTTGACAAAACAATTTATACATATTTGAAAAATGATAAGATTTTTAAAAATATTTACTAATTTCTTTGTTTATTTAAACATAAGAATTAAAGTGAATGATAATATGATTGTTGATTTTATTTAATTATTACTCAATTTGATTTGAAAATGTAAAATGACACTAAATTGTGGGTAAAACTACATATACCATATTTCATCCACTGGTTGATGGGAAAAAATCTAGATTGGGAAGACATTCCATGAGAAATACAACTCATAGTGTCTAGCATATAAGTTGTTTGACTTGACCATATGTACTTTGACGTAATTATAATCAAAACTTTTATTAATTTCAATTGTAATAAAAATTTATTATTGTAAACCATGCTTATATTTATAAACATGCTTTTTAACTTAAAATTTTCAATAAAAAATTTTCTAATAAATTTTGAGTCTTTCCACAAGGTCAGTAGGAAATGGAAACCGGCAACGTGAACCGACTTTGTATTTTCTTGCTACCAGTGACAAGCACAAAAGGCGTACTAGTACAAAAAGATATTATTTTGTCAAATATGTATCAAAATACAATTCCATTATTATTTTAAGATGAATAAAGAGGATATGTTCACAAATTACTTTTCGAATTTCTTTTTTGAATAAAATTATAAATATTAAACTTTAATTCAAAAAATAAATATTTTAAACAGATATGTAACATTATGAATTTTACATGAAAAAAGTTAAAATGTGTTGTAAAAACATGCCTGTACTTTAACAAGACTAAGACATTTTGTCAACCTAAGTAAGTTTTATTGTTATCTTAATTTATATTTTGTACTTGCAACACTTAAAGTCTGTAAAAATGCAAAGGAGCAGACTGGAGTCTTTTTCCTAAAACAGTATCAAGCATAAGGATTCTATCTGGAAAAAGATAAAGACGATCATGCCTCAGAAGAATTTGAAGAAGCTTGGAGTTGAATAAATCGGTTTGGAGAAAATACTCTAAGTTAAGATCTCTACAAGTCACAGATTTAATGTTATAGAGAAGTCATTCGAGATCTCCAGAATGGCTTATCGATGAAGTCAGGAAAGCTAGTAGAGAACTCAGGAAAGCTACTAGAGAACTCAGAAAGATATCGACAAGCCAAATTGAAGACATGAAGATTGGAGATATCGACAAGTCATTTCTTCACTAGAGAACTCAGAGTTATCGACAAGTCTACATTCATTAGAGAACTCTGAGTTATTGATAAGTCAAGTTCCACTAGAGAACTCAGTGATATCGATAAGTCAAAATTCACTAGAGAACTCAGAGATATCGAGAAGTTAAGGATCACTAGAAAACTCTGAGATATCGACAAGGTAATTTGACCATAGAACTCTGAGATATCGACAAGTCAAGAAGCCACTAGGGAACTAAGAGTTATCGATAAGTCAAAGTGAAGATGTGAAGAATAGAGATCTCGACAAGACTAAAATCACTTGTAGAGAACTGAAGACCTCTACAAGCCAAACTAAATATAGAGTACTAGAGATCTCGATAAGCCAATATACTTATCGAGATGTCAAGTGTTCTATAGACCTAAACTCGAGATCTCGAGGTACAATCTCAAAGTACAAAATTGCATATCAGTTTAATATCCAAGATAAACAATCAACAAATATCCAACAGCTGGATTGACAAGTCTATAAAAAGCAGCTTGAAGAATGTGCAAGATCAATGGTAAAGATTAACTGACAGAGGAAGATCAAAGTGAACACAGGATGCTAAAGATATGCTAAGCCAGAAATGGAAGATCTACTTTTCTATAAATAGAAATGACAAGTGACAGTTTAGAAAAGCTAATAGCATATCTCATTATCCACTTTGTAAACAAGCAGTTAACTAAGTTATAAAGTTAACACTGCTCCTTTAGCCAGTTGTAACAATTTAGATCAAATTTCTTGTAACACTCTCAAGAAGAAGCTAAGCTCTTTATCAACAAAGAGCCTAGAAATTTTGTAGCAAAACAGTCTTAATTTTAATATAAAATTAAGTGAGTTTTTAAGATCTGTGTTCTTTATTTTCTGCAAGCTTAAATTCTGCATGAACACATTTCACTACAAGAATTAATTTACTCTGTTCAACCAAAAATATTCAAGAAAAGCCTAAAAACAGTAAAACACATTCACCCCCTCTATGTGTTATTCATTTCCTAACAAAATGACATGGGTTATGGGCGGGAGTATATTCTAAAGTTTGGCCAAGGTTTTAAGTAATTCATCATTTCTATGGAGTTTGGTAACAAAGACTATTAGGGGCCCACTAAGCATTTTTTTAACTAACAAATGGTAGAAAATGACTAGTTAAATTTCATACCAACTTTATAGTTTTCTGTTATAATTTGAATCTACCGGTTATGTTAGAGTTGGTCAATTTTCTTTTTTTTTTTTAAAAAAATATTATAATAATTACAAAGTAATCATTTATGCAAAAAATTATAAGTTTGTAACTTCATTTGTGACGATTTTATAATGAGAATATGTTTTCAACAAATAATTAATCCTTACAAAAATATATTAAAATTATTTAATTATCATTTATATCACTTATATTTTGTACTCACCATTTTTTACAAGTAGGGAGAGATTGGATCTCCATGTCGATGTCACCGTTGCGAATGCACATCACCGAAAATTCCACTACTGTGTACAAAACTATATGAGACTTTGCCGAGTGGAAACCAAATTTATGAAGCATTTGTTTAATAAATCATCATTCTAACCTATCTTATTCCTCAAAAATATCAATTTTTAACCCAGCCAGGACCTGTTTCCCATATGACTTCAAATACAATCATTGCATTATCAGTTAATAGCCTCCCTTCATTAAAAGTACTCTGTTTGTTAGACACTATCGAATTTAAACAAAGTTTCAACTTATTCTCCAGAACCTTAGACAATATACGCATCAGAACATTATTAAGAGAGATAGGTCGAAGATCTTTCATATTTTTCATTTGTTTAACAATGGAAATAAGATGTACAAGCGTAAGATTTAGTTCCCTTGGCCATGTTCTCATGTTCTGTATCAAAGAAAGTCAGACAAAATTGAACAACATATCTTCTAATAATATTCCAATAAGTTTGAAAAATTCTGGGTCCAACCCATGTGGACCTGGTGACTTATCTGGATGCATGGAAAAGTCTAAAATTGTTAGGATATCTAACTCTCTTTATTTTTCATAAACATGATAACTTTCTTTTAGTTTAAGTTTATGTTGATGATATAGTATTTGGATCTTCTAATGAATCTCTGTGTAAGTGGTTTTCTGATTGCATGCATAAGAATTCGATATGAGTTTGATGGGTGAATTGCAGTACTTCCTAGGTTTGCAAATTAATCAGTCTAATGCAGGAATATTTATTCACCAAGGCAAGTACATTAAGGATTTACTTAAAAGATTTGTACTTGATCATGTCACACCTAAATCAACTCCGATGAGTACTTCAGTTAAGCTTTCAAAAGATGAACAAGGTACACCTGTAGATGTCACTAAATTTCAAGGTATGATTGGTTTATTATTATATTTAACTACCTCTCGACCTGACATTATGTATAGTGTATGCTTGTGTGCTCGTTTTCAATCTCAACCTAAAGAATCTCATTTGAATTCCGTTAAACGTATTTTTAAATATTTAAAAGGTACGAGTGACTTGGGATTTTTTATCCAAGCTCCTCTTCCTTTGACTTAATCGGTTTTTCAGATGGACTATGCAGGGTCACAGGTTGATAGAAAAAGCACAAGGGTGCTTGTGAATTTTAGGAGATTGTTTAGTTGTATAACATAGTAAAAAGCAAACTTTAGTAGCTCTTTCTACAGCTGAAGGAGAGTACATTGCAGCTGGAAGTTGTTGTGCTCAAATTTTGTGGATGCAACAAACATTGCAGGATTTTGGTATTTCTTACTCAAATATTCCTATTTATTGTGATAATACCTCTGCAATTATATCTCTAAAAATCCTGTCATATATTCTCGTACTAACCATATTGATGTTCGTCACCATTTTCTATGAGATAATGTTTCTAAAGGTAATATAGAGCTTATTTATATATCTACTGGGAAACAGCGTGCAGATATCTCCACTGAGCCCTTAGCTGAAGATAGATTTTGTATAATTCGTCCTGAATTAGGTATGTGTTCTCTCTAATTTATACGTTATTTTGTGTAATTTTATGTAATTAATTTTTATTTTTAATGATTAATTATAACTGTTACATGTGCTTATTTGTTTGTTATATTTGTTTATTTGTTTATATAATTATTAGTATTTTTTTTACTTTTTAGTCCGTGTGTTGTTGCATGTTTATTGCCAATAGATTTAGGATATCTTTTGATTAGATTAACACTTCCTCATTTTTTGTGCATGTATTGTTCTTTCAATACATCACTTCTGTCTTGCACCTGTTCACTTCCTCTTCCATATCTAACTCTTCAGTTCCTACTTCTTTTTAAACCCTCTTTCTTAATCTTTTCATTCTTCATTCTACTCTTTCACTCTCTTTCAAATCCTTCCTTTTCTCTTAACCCTAAAACTTCTCTCCAATGGCCCGTCGTTCGAGATCCACCGCTAATCAAACCCGACCGCTAGTTCGTCTGGTTCGAAGCATCGTCGTGTTGCTACCGTTGTTTCCGAAGCGTCAAGTGAAGCATCTCCTGATTCGTTTGACAGACATGGTAAAGAAAGCGGCTCCAAAATCTTAAAAAAGCTTATTCTTAAAAAGCGGATTTGTGATATTGAGTTGTTAACCCGAGTTGGTGTGTATGATTTGTTCAAGTTCCAAGGGTGTGAATCGCTATTGTCACCGGAAGAAGTTATATACCCAGAGCTTGTCCGTGAGTTCTATGCAAATTTTCAATTGCTTTCAGAATGCATTGTGTTTTTCAATGTTTGAGGAAATCCTGTCATTTTCAAGGCTGATGCTCTTGGCAGAATTGGAGATTGTCAGATCAAGGGGTGTGTACTTTCACAACACACCAGGCTTTTTTGATGTTTCGGGGATTCATTATGAGGAACAACTCAAAGCTATTGTTAGCGAGAACTTTGTTGATGTTTCCATCAAACCATCGGTATCAGATTTAACTCCACTCTCTCTTTTGGTTTTTAAACTGTTTCATAAATTTGTTGCCTCATAAAAGTGGTCGAGATCGAATCACTTTCAAGTTCGATTTTAATTTCTATGTTTGTCAAAAAGGATCCTTGTGATGTGTCTTCCCTGATTATCAAAAATATGCACCATTGCTCGACTCATGAGTCGATGCACTTGCCTTATCCTGCACTATTGTCTAAAGTGTTTCGGTATTTTTGTGTCTCTGTTTCTTCTATTTAATCTGAGAAAATTAGTACGTTGTTTGATTTGTCTATTTTAACAGCAAATAATTTATTTGTTGCGGAGTCAAATAAATTGTTTCTGATGAAACTCATAGGCACGTTGGTGGACTTCCAAATCCCCAAACTATACCTCAGACCCCTTTGATCAGCCTACAAATACTCTGCTTAATCTTTGTTGATTAAATTAAATGAAAATTCTTCCACTTTGGCTAATCTTAATCAACACTTTGCATCTGTTGAGACTTTGGGTTCGCTAACCTCACTGGTTAGTATGATGCATGCTTCGTTTGAGTTATTTCGTAAGTTTGTTTATTCTTCCTTGGATTCAATCAATGCAAAGCTATCTGTTTTGCATGCTTCTGATGTAAAGTTGGCCAAAACAACAGACTTTGAGTTTGGGACTCTACAAGAAGGGATGATTTCCTCGGCCAAGGCCAGGGAAAAAGAGTTTGTAAAGTTGTTTTCAAGCTCGGTCCGAGACGAAGTTTGTGTCACAGCAGTGTACGCTATGCAGGATAAGAGTAAGATGTACTGGCATAAGAAATGAGACTGGATTGGCGATTGTACTTTAGAAAATCACTGCTCCTCTGCCACTTCCTGCCATCCCTCCACCTTCTGTTTTCGGCATGACCAAAGAAGAATACAAAGAAAGATCTTTGACTGGCTTCGTGAACGGACGGAAAGCACCAGCTCAAGATGCTTTTTATAAGCTTTTCTTAAAATATGGTTCTGCTCCTGTCTTTCCATCTGCCAAGGATAAAGCTTCGGGCTCGGGCAAGGAAAGGGAAGACTCCAGTCAACATTGATGATGATTCA
Source organism: Apium graveolens (assembly GCF_009905375.1). Lineage (NCBI taxonomy): Eukaryota > Viridiplantae > Streptophyta > Magnoliopsida > Apiales > Apiaceae > Apium > Apium graveolens. The sequence goes on from NW_027419072.1 coordinate 62,913, forward strand.
GACTAAGCCTTTTACGATGATGAAGGGGGAGAATTCTGGATGTATGTTTCTGTGGTTTTGTTTAAAGTTTTAAGACTTTGGTTCTTCTATGTGGTTTCTTGTTTTTAAGACTATGATGCTTGTTTGAGATTGTTTGATGATTGATGAATGATTTTAATTGTTTTAAAAGACAACTGGACACCCTGGTTGAATGGGTGGGTTGTTCTTTGGGTTTCTTAGTTTTATATATAATTGAGATTGTCTCATTTGTGTGTTTTATATTATATGATATTTTCTCATTCATCCTTAACATTTCTTACTGTTTCATTCACATTGTTGCATTCATATTATACTTTGTTATTTTCTGTTGTTGCTAATTTTCTACCTCCAGGAGCTTTAAGTTTTTTTGTTAGGGGAACAATTTGCATCATCATAAAAGGAGGAGAATGTTAATTGTTTGGGTTTATGATGATAAGATCTTTCAACAACAGAATGCAGATAAACAGAATGGAATAATGTAACAAGACTATTCAACATTGCTTATCAGATTGCAGCAGCTCTTTCAAGAGTTTATCCCGCAGGTCTAGTATTAGGTTGTTAGGGTTTGTGTAAATCTTGTTTATCTGGATACCTTATTTCAAACAAACCCATCCTATCTTATAAACTAAGTTTGAATCTTTCAATACTTATCTTTTACTTAGTTTTATCTTTTTCAATAACTAACATATAGTTTCTCAAGTTTCATTCAAATATTTTCAAACAAACTTGCTTTCAAATCTTATCTATCTTATCCTTTGTTTGAAAATAAATCTGTTAGAATTGCTATAATACAACTCATTATCTCAGATTTGTGACTAACGCTTTCACGTCAATCTTTCATTATTGAAAACT
>NW_027419073.1:0-48888 GCF_009905375.1 Apium graveolens
CTGGGTCCGCATACTTGTAAAATTGGCCTTTATCAGGCAAAACAACATTCTTAATTTTACTATTCTCAACATTCTCAATGACTGAACATTGACCTTTAAAACAGCCTTATCAGATTTATGTTTAGGCTTAGGCACAAATGTCTCCTTTCTAGCTTTAGGAGGACTAGCAGTCTTAGACCTATCATGCTTTCTATTATTCACATGCTGACGAGGAGTAGTCTTATCATTAGAAGCATGCTTACCATTAAAATAAGCAAACAACAGATTAAAAGCACAAGACATACAATCAGGAACACCACATGCTTTATGAGAAGGATTAACAATAGGCAACTTATGCATGGTAGACATGGCATTTGTGCTATCCAACTCATGTGTGTCTGAGTTAGTCTCAGTTGCTTTCACAACCTTGACTGGAACTTTTGACACACTTGACTTGGAGACAGCTTTCCCATTAGCATTATCTTCAGCACGGATTTCTTCTTGAATAATAAAAGAGGTCTCATCAAATGGTTCAGCAATTGATTCCTTATAGAGGGGTTCATCAACACCCTTAAGCACATGTGGTACTTCCCTGCCTTTAGCACATACATGAGGAGGGGAGTTTATGCCTAATTTTCCAATAGCAGCATTGTAATCATAACCTATTCCATGTGTTTGATTAACAGCTTGCTTATTGTAAAACTCTTTGGACTTCGAACAAGAATTAAAGTAAGCTTTAACCTTAGCCTCAAGACCGGTGATCTTGTCTTTGAGAATAGTTTCGAGTTGTCTATAACAGTCAACTCTATTCTCTAGAAAAGATACTTGGTCTTTAAGTTTATCTTGATTAATGTGCACAAGTCTTAATTCATTGACCTCTTTCTCAAGGTCTTTGATTTGTTGATTTAACAATTCATTATCACGACGAGCACAATCTAAGTTACCTCTTAGATGATAAACCATTTCAGCATCAGAAAGTTTTACCTCTTTTCTTGACGATGAGGTGCTTGCATCACTAGCCATGAGAGCAAGATTCCCAACTTCTTCGTCTTCACTTTCAGTATCATCCCAACTTCTTCCCTTTGCCAGGTACGCCCTTTCAGATTTACTCTTCTGATTAGAATCATAAGAGTTCTTCCTTGCCTGTTTTGGCTTCCTGCATTCTGTGGCAAAGTGTCCCAACTCATTACAGTTGAAGCATCGAATGGTGCTTCGATCAACCATCCCTGTTTTATACCCACCACTGCTGGTGTTAGAGGATGAAGATCCACCTTTCTGGAATCTGTTGTAGTTGGACTTGTACTTGAACTTGGGATTCCTTTGAATCTGACATTTGAGAATCTCTTGACAATCAGGGCCATTGACTCATCCTCCAATTGCTCCAGTTCTTCCAAGGAATAAAAATCATCTCCTGATTGATTTGTAGTAGGAGAATCAAATTCTGCTACTATCACATTATCTTCAACCTTGGAGGACTGTACCATTCTATCTGACTGTTGAGATTGTTGTTGATATAGTGGTTGTTGTTGTTGTTCATCAGCTATCAGAGCAGTAGACGTGCTGACCACTCTTCCTTTCCCGTAAACTTCCTTCTGCTGAATCTGCTCCAACTCATAAGTCTTTAACACACCATATAGCCTTTCCAAAGAAATCTCACTCAGATCTCTTGCTTCTCTTATGGCAGTGATTCTATGTTCGAGATGAGTTGGCAGTGTTAAAAGAAACTTTTTATTGACCTCCCTGATGGAATAGTATTTACCATTAATGTTCAGGTTGTTGATCAATGCATTGTACCTCTCAAACACTTCAGTGATTCCTTCTCCTGGATTGGATTTAAAGTATTCATACTCAGAGGTTAGGATTTCTAATTTGTTCTCCCTAACTTCCTCTGTGCCTTCATTAATAATCTCAATAGTTTCCCAGATATGTTTAGAATCTTTACAATTCATCACATGTCTGTTCATTAGGGGATTAAGGGAATCTACTAAGATTAATTGAAGGCTAGCATCCAGGGAAGCTTCTTCTATTTCAGCAGGAGAGAAGTCCTCAGGATCCTTCACATAAGTTCTCGCTTTGGTGATCACCACATCATTCTCTATTACCTCTGGTTCAATAACCATAGGAATTTTTGGACCCTTCTTCAACACTTGCAAATATTTGGGATTAGCAACCTGTAAAAACAGTAGCATCTTCTTCTTCCACATCACATAATTTTCTTTATCGAAAAGTGGAATTTTAACGGTTCCAACTTTTTGTGTAGTCATTATGAATTTTTGAGTGAATAAAAATTCAAGAAGTGAAAGAAACACAAAAGTCTAGGATCTTGATTTGTACGTTAATCAGAAGGCTCTGATACCAATTGTTAGGTCCCAATTTGTTTGTAGAAGGGGGGGTTGAATGCAAACAATACCGTTTCGTCAAAATAAAATGCGGAATAAAATTGTGAAACAAAATTCAAGTTAAATAAAACTTTTATTAAACTTGAAAGGTGTTACAACTACGGTATCGGTTACAAGGGATTAATCTCAAATCAATTATTACAAATTTAGAATAAATTTGACATGAACTTTTTCTATTTTTGTAATTAAAAGATCAAATGCTAAAAGCGATTTGAGATTAAGTTCTAGGGATTTTAATCCGCTAGATTGATATACAAGAACAAGATAAGTAATTCTAGTGGTTTGGATTTAACATTAACAAGCTAGAATATTTGATCTTGAATAAGCAGATGGAAGATGAAATATTTTTCTTTTGTTCTCTGCTTTTTTTCTTGTTCTGTATGTTGCTGCTCTGTTTTTGCTGAATTATATTTGATAGTGTCTTCTGCTTTTTTTTTAAACAATCACAGCCGAAGTTGTTGAGAACTGGTGTGACAATCTATTTGAGCTTGAAAGACTTTCGGTGAGACAATCTATTAGAGCTAGGAAGACAATTAAAATGAACTAGCAAGACTTTCGGTATGACTATTGATTGTCATACCGATTGTCATATTAGTTCAAATGAAATTGTTTTTCTGAATACATAATTGATTTTAATCTAATTGAAAATTCTATCAATACAATCAACTGAATTAGCAAGACATTCGGTATGACTATCAATTGTCATACCGATTGTCATACTAGTTCAATCAGTTGTCTTTTTAGAATTATCACAGATTTTAATCAATTAATATTCTGAAAATCCTTATTATTAATTCTAAATTAATAAATCAATTTAATTCAATTAATCAATAAATTAATCCTTGCAGATTTAATTTATTCTCTTAATTAAATTATATGACTTAATTAATTAATAGAGAATTAATACTATCTCTGAGCAGCATCCATTCTTCAGACAATCTTCGAGACTTATGAATCAATTTCGTCACTTCAATGCTGACACTCGATGTACTGTCTGGTTCATGAGTGACTAACTTTCGTGACGTTTCTTCATGTCTTGACTTTGTTGTTCTGATTGAATCCTTGTAATAAATGATACCTTGACGAGATCTCTGTCACTTGATTAAATCCACGATCTTGATTTATATCACTGAGGCATGATCAACTTCTTGAACTTCTTCCAGTGAATCTTCAAGTCTGCAGATGAACAATGTTTCTTTATTCTTTGACAGATGTTACTTTGTGAGATCTCTCTGATGCTTGATCCACTATTTACTTATTACATTCTTATTTGAGTTGAGTTAAATACTCGAATGAACGAGTAGGCTATGACATATGCCTTTCAAAAATTGTTGGCATTACCTCCACCACCACAGTACAATCAGCCTAGAGCAAGAACTTTTAACATGATAATGAAGGAAGCTGTGCAGAGTCCTAGTGTGATTGCATGTATGTTTTCAGTGAACTCAGTAGATGCAAAAGTATTGATAGATTCCGGAGCTACAAGATCTTTTATTTTTGAAGAATTCATTGATAATATATATTGCGAAGTTGAATGGCTGGGTGAGACGTTAATTATAAAATTAGCGAATGACGACCAAGTTCCTATAAACCGAGTATGTCCTGAGTGCGATATTGATATAGCCGGACATCACTTCTCTGTGGACTTGATTCCTTTCAAGTTAGAAGAGTTTGATGTTATTTTAAGGATGGATTGGTTATCTTGTCATAATACCCATATTTATTGTGCGAATAAAAAAGTGAAATTACGAACTGCAGAAAATGCAACGGTAATGTTTAGAGGCGAGAAACAACGAAAGAAATTTCTGACAATGATGCAGACTAAACGATTGCTACGACAGGGATGTGAAGTTTATCTATCTTATGTATTGGATACTGAAAAGGAAATTTCTAAGATAGAAAACAATCCAGTTGTATGTGAATTCCTGACATTTTTCTAGATGAACTTCCACGTTTGCCGCCGGACCGAGAAATTGAGTTTACTATTGATTTAACGTCAGGTACAGAATCAGTATCGAAAGCTCCATATCGAATGACGCCGGTTGAAATGAAAGAATTGTCAATGCAATTATACGAGCTTCTGGACTGAGGAATTATAAGACCTAGTGTATCCCCATGGGGTGCACCGGTATTGTTTATGAAGAAAAAAGATGGCAGCATGCGACTGTGTATCGATTACCATGAACTAAATAAGCTGACTACACTACAAGAAAAAGGTGAACAAACATCATATGTTAGACATCGGTCGAATGTGCCACCGATGTCTAAACTGTTATAGACATTATCCCGCAAAAATACAATGTCCATGTTGTTAATAGACATCGCTTTATTTAGAAATGATGTCTATATTTTGAAAAAAATGAACGCGGTAAAGCCCCCCTTTCTTTCCCCGCTTAGCCAATTTTCCCCCTTAACGAATTCATTCTCCCTCTCTTCAGATAAATTATTTAAAAAATCTAAACTAAAAACTAAAAACTAAAAACTGCTCTCTCTCTCTCAAACTCTCTCTCCATCGTCAATCTCTCTCAAACTCTCAGACCCTCTCCCGTCACCGGTTCTCTCCCACCCAAACTCTCTCTCCCCTCTCTCCTTCTCTCTCACTCACCATCTCTCTCACCATCTCTCTCTCTCTCGTCCGTCTCAATCTCTCTCTAAAACACACAAACTCTCTCTCTCTCTCTCTCTCTCTCTCTCTCTCTCTCTCTCTCTCTCTCTCTCTCTCTCTCTCTCGCTCTCAAACTCTCACCGGAGTATCGCCGTTGTTTTGCCATGGTCTCGGTCGTACTCTCTCCGACCTCTCGCCGCTGCTGCAATCTACTCAACCAAAGCAACTGCGCTCACTCTTTGTACTCTCATATTTGAATTTAAATTAGGTTTATTTCTCCTCCTTTTTCACTTTATAAACTTGAATTAACCTGCATGTTAACCATTAATTTAGAATTTTGAAAACCCTGGATTTAAAAATGGTGTATTTTTTAAATTGAAACCCTAGATTTGAAAATTGGGGGTTTTTTTAAATTGAAACCCTAATTTATACTAGGTGGATGTTGCTCTATAATTATCTTGTTGCTTGTAAATTTTGGTTTTGATTTTACATTTGTTTAATTTTAATTGTGCTTAATTATATCTCTCTATTTTGACATCTGTAATTACTTATAGGATAATTGTATTTTAATTGTATCTCTCTATTTTTCAGTGATGTTCTGTTAGCAATGAATTAAGATAGTGGTACAAAAATATTGATAACAATTTTGTCAATTATTATCCTAATTTATGTTTGATATTTATGTTTTACTTGTTTTATTTTAAAATTAGATAGTGGTACAAAAAAACAGTAGTAATATAATAAATAATATTAATCATATAAGTTATAAGACTGAAATTTTAGTGATATACCAGGTGGTTTTATATGTACAAGTCTTGGATAAAAGCCGATAGGGATTCTTTGCAATATGAGATTGGTGTCAAAAATTTCTTGATATTTGCCGAGGAAAATGCTAAAAACCCAAAAAAATACCGTGCCCTTGTGCACGCTGCGTTAACTTCAAAAAATTTACTATCAAGATAATCAGGGGTCATCTTTATGAATCTGGTTTTAGTTTAGGATATTTGGATTGGATTTGGCATGGAGAAGGGGTTACTACTAGTACTAAGTCATCAGTTGGTAGTACTTGTCCTGCTAAAAATCCCACACCCCCTTCAGAAACATATATTGTATGTCAAGCAACATATAATGATGATGAAGATTGGGATAATGAATCTGATGACTTTAAGAGGTATGTTGCTGATGCGGAACAACCTCTTTTTGAAGGAAGCAAGTGCACTAAACTAGAGTCAGTCCTCAAATTACACAATTGGAAGGCTAGGTTTGGAGTTAGTGATAAAGCCTTTACCGATCTTCTTGAATCCGTTGGCTCTTTTCTTTCGAAAGAGCATGTGCTTCCGGGTAGTATGTATGAAGCTAAGAAAACCTTAACTGATTTACGACTTGAGTATGTCAAAATCCACGTTTGTCCAAATGACTGCGTGTTATACAGGGGACCAGCTGCCGAGTCTTTATCTGGGTGTCCCAAATGCCATCTTTCTCGCTGGAAAATTAGGAAATATAGTATAGTTAGGGTTAATGTTCCAGCGAAAATGATGTGGTATTTTCTGATAATCCCTAGATTTAAACGACTGTTTAAATCTACTGCTACTGTTAAATTAATGAGTTGGCATGCGGAGAATCTATCTAAAGATGGAAAAATGCGTCATCCATCTGATTCTCCTGCTTGGTGAAATGTAGATTGTAGGTGGCCCGAGTTCGGTAGCGAGGCTAGAAATATACGCTTAGGATTAGCGGTCGATGGTATAAATTCATACAATAATGGATTAAACAATCGGTATAGCTGTTGGCCGGTCATGTTAGTAATGTATAATCTTCGTCCATGATTATGCATGAAGAGGAAGTTTATGATGTTATTGTCATTGATTTCTGGCCCGTATGAGCCTGGAAATAACATTGACATATATCTACAACCAATGATCGATGATTTAAAAAAATTGTGGGAGGAAGGGGAACCAAATATGTATGATGCACATAGCAAATCTGTATTCAATTTAAAGGCAGTTCTGATATGGACAGTAAATGATTTCCCGGGATATGAAAATCTGTCAGGCTGCATAAATAAGGGGTATAAGGCTTGTCCAGTATGTGGTGATAACACTGTCGCTAGATATTTAAGTCATAGTAAGAAAATGTGTTATCTAGGCCATCGTTGGTATTTAGATGAGCATCATCCTTATAGGAGGCATCGGATAACATTTGATGGACAACAAGAAATTGGTTACGCACTTGAGCCACTTAGTGGAGAAGAAGTATTAATGCAACAACAACAACTTGAATTTAGTTTTGGGAAGGGGGAAGGCGAAAGAGGTAGAATATGCATTGAAAAAGAAATTAATTTTCTTTGAATTGGAATATTGGAAATTTCACCACATGCGTCATTGTTTAGATGTTATGAACATCGAGAAGAATGTGTGCGATAATATAATTGGGACACTACTTAATATGAAATACAAGACTAATGACAGTGTTGCCTCTCGTCTTGATATGATTGATATGGGTGTAAGGACTGATTTAGCTCCTGAAATAGGTGAAAAGAGGACATACTTACCTCCTTCCCCTTTTACTTTGTCTAAAAAAGAAAAAAAACTATGTTGTGTAAGGCATATGTCATAGCCTATTTGTATATTCGAGGATTTAACTCAACTCAAATAAGAATATAATAAGTAAATAGTGGATCTACCGTCAAAGAGATCTCACCAAGTAACATCTGTCAGAGGATTCAGAAACAAGGTTCATCTACATACTTGAGGAGTTAATTCACTGGAAGAAGCTCAAGAAATTGATCAAGCCTCAGTGATGCAAATCAAGATTGTGGATTTAATCAAATGACAGAGATCTCATCAAGGTATCATTAATTACAAGGATTTAATCTGAAGAAAATCAAGTTGTCAAAGTCAAGACATGAAGAAACGTCACGGAAGTTAGTCACTCATGAACCAGACAGTACATCGAGTGTCAACGTTGAAGTGGTGGAATTGATTCATAATTTTCAGTGATATTCAGAAGATTTTCAGAAGAATGGTTGATGCTCAGGATTAGTATTAATTCTCTATTAATTAATTAAGTCACATAATTTAATTAAGAAAATAAATTATATCTGCAAAGATTAATTTATTTATTAATTGAATTAATTGATTAATTAATTCATAATTAATATTAAGAATTTTCAGAAGTTTAATTGGATTAAAAACAGTCTTAAATCAACAAGACAATTGAAAATGAACTAGCATGACAATCAGGATTGTCATACCGATTGTCATGCCAAGTCATTTCAGTTGTCCTACCGAAAGTTCTACTGGGAAGGAGATAGTCTTGCTAGTTCAACTGATTGTCATACCGAAAGTCATTGTAGTTCAATCAGATTGTCTTGCTAGTACAATCAATAGTCCTACCGATTGTCTTGCTGAGCTCAGGATTGTCTTGCCAGTTCAATGAGAGTCTGTTGATTGATTTAAAAAGAAAAGAAGAAGCAGAAGACTAATATACACACAGAACACAAGTCAAAAACAAGAACACAACAGAAAAGAAAAAGAAGACAATATTTCATCCTTCATCTGCATACTTCAAGATCATAATTTCTAGTTTGTAAAGTTAAATCCAATCAACTAGAAATCATTCTCTTGTTCTTGGGTAACTATCTAGCGGATCAAAATCCCTAGAACTTAATCTCAAATTGCGTTTAGCATTTGAATCTTTTTATTACAAATATAGAAAAAGTTCATGTCGAATTTATTCTAGATTTGTGATAATTAATTTGAGATTAATTCCTTGTAATCGATACAGTTGTTGTAACAACTTTCAAGTTTAATAATATTCTTATTTAACTTGAATTTTGTTTCACTTTTTATTCCGCATTTAATTCGATTATTTGGTATTATTTGTATTCAACCCCCCTTCTACAAACACATTGGGACCTAACAGTTGGTATCAGAGCCTTCTGATTAACGAACAAATCAAGATCCTAGACTTTTGTGATTTTTCAACTCCTTGAATTTTTATTTATTCAAAAATTCATAATGACTTCACAAAAAGTTGGAACTGTTAAAATTCCACTATTTGATAAAGAAAATTATATCATGTGGATGAAGAAGATGCTCTTGTTTTTACAAGTTGCAAATCCCAAATATCTGAACTTGTTAAAGAAGGGTCCAACAACTCCAATGGTTATTGAACCAGAGGTGATAGTAGATGATGTTGTGATTACCAAAGCTAGAACCTATCCTAAAGAGCCTGAGGATTTTTCTCCTGCTGAAAAAGAAGAAGCCTCCTTGGATGCCAGCCTTCAATTAATATTAATTGATTCCCTTGATCCCTTGATGAACAGACATGTGATGAACTGTAAAAATTCCAAACACATATGGGAAACTATTGAGGTGATTAATGAAGGTACAGAGGAAGTTAGGGAGAACAAGTTGGAGATCCTAACCTCTGAGTATGAACATTTTAAATCAAATCCAGGAGAAGGAATTACTGAAGTGTTTGAGAGGTACAATGCGTTGATCAACAACCTGAACATAAATGGAAAATATTATTTAATCAGGGAGGTCAACAAAAAGTTCCTTTTAACACTGCCAACTCATCTTGAACATAGAATCACTGCCATTAGAGAAGCTAGAGATCTGAGTGAGATTTCTTTGGATAGACTCTATGGTGTGTTAAAAATATATGAGTTGGAGCAGATTCAGCAGAAGGAAGTCTACGGGAAAGATAGAATGGTCATCACATCTACTGCTCTTGTAGCTGAAGGTCAACAACAACAACAATCTCAACAGTCGGAAAGAATGGTACAGTATTCCAAGACTGAGGAAAATGTATTAGTAGCAGAATATGATCCTCCTACTACAAATCAATCCAGTGATGATTTTTATTCCTTGGAAGAGCTGGAGCAATTGGAAGATGAGTCAATGGCCCAAATTGTCAAGAGATTCTCCAATGTCAGATTCAAGAGAAATCCCAAGTTCAAGAACAAGTCCAACTACAACAAATTCCAGAAAGGTGGATCTTCATCCTCTAACACCAGCAGTGGTGGATACAAAACAGGGATGGTTGATCGGAGCACCATTAGATGCTATAACTGCAATGAGTTGGGAGACTTTTCCACAGAATGTAGGAAGCCAAAGCAAGTAAGGAAGAACTCGTATGATTCAAATCAGAAGAGTAACTCTGAAAGGGCTTTTCTGGCAAAGGAAAGAAGTTGGGATGATACTGATAGTGAAGATGAAGAAGAAGGGAATCTTGCTCTTATGGCTATTGATGGAAAAGTTTTATCGTCAAGAAAAGAGGTAAAATATACTGATGCTGAATTAGTTTATCATCTAGGAGGTAACTTAGATTGTGCTCATCGTGATAATGAACTGTTAAGTTTACAGATCAAAGACCTTGAGAAAGAGGTCAATGAATTAAGACTTGTGCACATTAATTAAGACAAGTTAAAAGAACAAGTATCTTTTCTAGAAAATAGAGTTGACTGTTATAGAAAACTTGAAACTATTCTCAAAGACAAGATCACCGGTCTTGAGACTAAGGTTAGAGCCTACTTCAATTCTTGTTCGAAGGCTAAAGAGTTCTATAGTAAGCAAGTTGTTAATCAAACATCTGGAATAGGTTATGATTACAATGTTGCTATTAGAGAATTAGGCATAAACTCCCCTCCTCATGTCTGTGCTAAAGGGAGGGAAGTACCACATGTGCTTAAGGGTGTTGATGAACCCCTCTATAAAGCATCAATTGCTGAACCATTTGATGCGACCTCTTCTGTTATTCAAGAAGAAATACATGCTGAAGATCATGCTAATGAGAAGGTTGTTTCCAAGTCAAGTGTGTCGAAAGTTCCAGTCAAAGTTGTGAAAGCAACTGAGACTAACTCAGACACACATGAGTTGGATAACAAAAATGCCATGTCTACCATGCATAAATTGCCTGCTGTTAATCACTCTCATAAAGCATGTGGTGTTGCTAATTGTATGTCTTGTGCTTTTAATTTGATGTATGCTTATTTTAATGGTAAGCATGTTTCTAGTGATAAGACTAATCCTCTTCAACATGTGAATAATAAGAAGCATGATAGGTCTAAGACTGCTAGTCCTTCTAAGGCTAGAAAGGAGACATTTGTGCCTAAGCTTAAAAAGAAATTTCTTAAGGCTGTTTACAAGGTCAAATGTTCAGTCATTGAGAAAGTTGAGACCATTAAAATTAAAAATGTTGTTTTGCCTGACAAAGGAAAATTTTACAAGTATGCCGGGCCCAACCAAGTTTGGGTTCCGAAGAAGGTCTAATCCATTTGTAGTGCAGGGCATTAAACAGGTGTAACCAGTAGTGTGGATTCTTGACAGTGGATCATCAAGACATATGACCGGAGATAGAGCCCTGCTATCAAATGTGGTTGAGAAAGCTGGCCCCCTGGTTACCTTTGGAGATAACATCAAAGGTTTATCTGAGGGATATGGCTGTTTGTAAGCTGGTAATGTTATCATTGAACTCAAACTTCTTTCTACATTAGTGATTTCTTATTTCATGTAAAATCCTTTGAAATCACTATTGTACATCATTTCTCTCAAAAGATTAAATGTATGATTTTCATTCATTATAGATCTTAAGTACATTTTATCTCTCTATTGCCATATGTTTTGTGATACAGGTTCAGTCTCCAATGGCTTTCTTTCATTGACAGTCATGAGGTTGAAAACCCACAATATCTATCCCAGATTGTAAAGACAAACACAGAAACAGAACCAACCAACACTCTCTTACCACTAAATGTAGTATGAATGAGCGTGAGGGAGATAGTGCCTTAGTGCACCACATAAGGAAGGTTCTGTAGTCAACCCAGTAGCTCTGTCTCCGTCATAGATGAGTAGTATTTAAACCGAGACAACTGCTAGCCCCCATACATCTTCTCAAAAAGATGTAATGGCTGAAAAGGCTCAAAAACAGTTACTAGATTCATTCTCTCAACAGGGTGCGTCTATTGAAATTTGCTTGTCGGCCAGGGTATCCGATGTAGTGTCACCACCTCAAACATAAACAATTCTTGATGCACAAGGAAAGGTTACACACACAAAGGATGAGTTGACGGAAACAAGAGTTTCGACCATTTTAAGGTCAGATTCGATTGTTCAAGGTTCGTTAATGGACCAATTTCCTTTACACGTGTTAGGAGAGGATACTGATCTAAAAGCCATATGTCAGTGGTCAGTGTCTACCTCCCCAGGCTTAAATCCCCTGGATGTATCTGCAGATAGTGGATCTGATATAGGTACAGATCGACAACTTGTTGACAATGATTCAGATATTACCTGATGAGTCACAAGGAAATGTCTTCACATACATTAGAAGGGAACTTTGATCTTTATGCTAAATTCATTGGATCATTGTTTACCTTCCCAGAATTCAAATCTAAAACCCTAAAAGGGAAACTAGCAACTTGTAGATTATGACTCAGATTCATCTGACGAGTTTAACAAGGATGGGGATTTGTGAACTCCCATTGCACCACCTGTGACCTCCTTAAGGATGGCTAAGGTGATTTTCCTTGCAGGTGCAGCTGATTTTTGGAGCTATGAGTGGAGTGATACACTTGTGAGAATGAGTGTAAACACGAATGGAGAGAAGAGTGATACACTTGTGAGAATGAGTGTAAACATGAGTGGAGAGAAGAGTGAAACACATGTGAGGTACACTAAACAGAATCACACACTCACAGTGAGGAAGAAAGAGAAATTACTTGTTATTTCTTTTCCAACCAAGTGAAATATGACAACTCCTTCAGACGACGGCATACATTCCTTCTTTAAGGGGGAGATAAAAGCTTAAGTAATAGTTTGGAGGATTCCTCAACTAAGGGGGAGAAATAGCAGGGAGGAAGAAAAAGATCAAATATGTACACTACACCATACCATTGTTGTTTGTAACTATAGATCCTATTGTACGGGAGAGGTGGAAAACACAAGGTGATTTTCTAGTAAGGGAAGAAGCTGTTTTCTAAAAGGGGAGTACCATTGGTTTTTATCTGCGGATCCTATTATACGGGAGAGGTGGTAAACGAAGGTGATCTTCTTTAATCAGTTGATTCTCATAGGGGGAGAAGCAAGACAGATATGCGCTTCTCAAAATTCAACTCAAATAAGAATGTAATAAGTAAATAGTGGATCTACCGTCAAAGAGATCTCACCAAGTAACATCTGTCAGAGGATTCAGAAACAAGGTTCATCTACAGACTTGAGGAGTTAATTCACTGGAAGAAGCTCAAGAAATTGATCAAGCCTCAGTGATGCAAATCAAGATTGTGGATTTAATCAAGTGACAGAGATCTCATCAGGGTATCATTAATTACAAGGATTTAATCTGAAGAAAATCAAGTTGTCAAAGTCAAGACATGAAGAAACGTCACGGAAGTTAGTCACTCATGAACCAGACAGTACATCGAGTGTCAGCGTTGAAGTGGTGGAATTGATTCATAATTTTCAGTGATTTTCAGAAGATTTTCAGAAGAATGGTTGCTGCTCAGGATTAACATTAATTCTTTATTAATTAATTAAGTCATATTATTTAATTAAGAAAATAAATTATATCTGCAAAGATTAATTTATTTATTAATTGAATTAATTGATTAATTAATTCAGAATTAATATTAAGAATTTTCAGAAGTTTAATTGGATTAAAAACAGTCTTAAATCAGTAAGACAATTGAAAATGAACTAGCATGACAATCAGGATTGTCATACCGATTGTCATGCCAAGTCATTTCAATTGTCCTACCGAAAGTTCTACTGGGAAGGAGATAGTCTTGCTAGTTCAACTGATTGTCATACCGAAAGTCATTGTAGTTCAATCAGATTATCTTGCTAGTACAATCAATAGTCCTACCGATTGTCTTGCTGAGCTCAGGATTGTCTTGCCAGTTCAATGAGAGTCTGTTGATTGATTTAAAAAGAAAAGAAGAAGCAGAAGACTAATATACACACAGAACACAAGTCAAAAACAAGAACATAGCAGAAAAGAAAAAGAAGACAATATTTCATCCCTCATTTGCATACTTCAAGATCATAATTTCTAGTTTGTAAAGTTAAATCCAATCAACTAGAAATCATTCTCTTGTTCTTGTGTAACTATCTAGCGGATCAAAATCCCTAGAACTTAATCTCAAATTGCGTTTAGCATTTGAATCTTTTTATTACAAATATAGAAAAAGTTCATGTCGAATTTATTCTAGATTTGTGATAATTAATTTGTGATTAATTCCTTGTAATCGATACAGTTGTTGTAACACCTTTCAAGTTTAATAATATTCTTATTTAACTTGAATTTTGTTTCACTTTTTATTCCGCATTTAATTCGATTATTTGGTATTGTTTGTATTCAACCCCCCTTCTACAAACACATTGAGACCTAACATGTTGACATCATTGTCCAATATGAAATTTCCATATGGACATGCATCAAATATCAGAAACTGTGTATCACTGATTGATATGAAGTAGTATGGGCTGAAGTCGCACGACTGTCATATCCTACTCCAGCAGTTACTACCGATTTGTATTCGTTCCGTGCTTCCAAAAAATGTTAGGGTAAGTATAATAAGATTGTGCTTTCTTTTCAACTCCTTGTGCAACAAAGTCATAGATGTGTCAAAATTGAGTAAACTCCAAGCAGATTTGATTTTGACCTTATGCGAGTTGGAAAAAATATTCCCTCCATCCTTTTTCGATGTTATGGTACATCTCACAGTCCATTTAGTAAGGGAATTCCGGTTATGCGGACCAGTTTTTTATAGATGGATGTTTCCATTTGAAAGATTTAATAAAATATTAAAGAGCTATGTCCGAAACCGATTTTATCCGAAAGGTTGTATAGCTGAAGGCTATCTGAAGGAAGAATCAACCGAGTTTTGCACGAGGTTCTTTAGCGAGAGTAGTAGAACTGTAGGTCTTCAGAAAGATGATGACAACTTTTCCGGACCAGTAGGTCGTGTGACAATGAAGTCTGTTGCCGAAAAAGAACGAGATGAGGCACATCTCGCGGTCCTTCTTAATAATCCTGAAGTGGAACAATACATTCGGTAAGTAAAATATTTATAAGTATATTTATAAGTGTATTAGTTATTTTTAGTAGGTGGCTCATTCTATGTACTTGCAATATTTTAAGATTGCATAAGGAACACTTGGAAAGAATTTACCAAGGACAAAAAGAGTGTACAGTGGCTTTTGGGATAGCACAATCGACAATTTCCC
Organism: Apium graveolens; assembly: GCF_009905375.1. Lineage (NCBI taxonomy): Eukaryota > Viridiplantae > Streptophyta > Magnoliopsida > Apiales > Apiaceae > Apium > Apium graveolens. The sequence continues at coordinate 15,216 of NW_027419073.1, forward strand.
GATTGGTTTCAACAAAAAGTTAGTTTACATTCTTTTTTTATTTTATTACAAATTTATGCAAGTCGTGCATTTAATTGAAATTAACTTTTATGCATCCTTACTTTACTTGTAGGTAAGTATAGAAATGAAGGAAAATTCTGAAGCCGTGTCTGAAACAATTAGATGGTTGGTTGGAAAACCTTCATTTTCAATGCTGACATACGAAGGCTATATTGTTGACGGGGCCCACTACCATACGAAGGAGCGATATAATGCTAGGGTAGTGCAAAATAGTGATGTTTCATTAGTTGCTAGGACAGTCCAAGTGTCTAGTGCTAAGGATGTAAATCTCGTAGAGTGTGAGTTAACATTCTATGGGATTGTACAATAAATATGGGAGTTAGATTACCATGCATTCAAGGCCCCTTTATTTTTGTATACATGGGCAGCCACTGATAGAGGAGTCAAGTCTGATGATCTTGGTTTTACGCTCGTGAACTTCAATCGACCAGGCCACAAATAGGACAGATTTGCCTCTGTTGACCAAGTCAGCCAAGTCTTTTATGTCGAGGATCCATGTGATACGAATTGGTCAGTTGTGTTATCGTCAACAACTCGAGATTATCATGACATGTACAATGAAGATGTGGAAGAAGAGACCTGCTGGAATCCTCCCCCATTCTGTTATGATATCCCTATGTGTGATCCTACTACTTGTGATGATGATGCAAGTGTTAGCAATAAAAGACAAAATGTAGAGGGTATTTGGGTGAAAAAGTTATTGAATTATAATTATTATGACTTGTACTTGTTTAATTAGTTGTATTAAAATTAAATTTCTATGAACTCTCGTTTTTGGCACCCTGATTACACTTTGTAGTTATAATTATTGTATTATGTGATAGAATTACGTGTATTTGCACCTTTTTGGCTCCTGGATTATAATGACTTGAACTTGCACTTTGTTTCATTATAATGTTTTGATTTTTCTTTAAGTTTAATGTTATAATTATTTTTCTTTTTCTTTGGGTTTTGTTTGAAGTTATTTTAGAATTCTACGTATTTTTCATAATAATTAGCCTTAAATTTTGCATTATATTGTGGAATTATAGCATAATTGTGTACATGTTTTAATTTTAATAGCTTGTCCAGGTTGAAGGAAGACGAGATAAATGGCACCGAAAAAGCAAAAGAAATCAGCAAAGGCAGGCTCAGAAAATAAAACAGAAAATGCATCAGAACTCGAGGTTAGAGCATCTGGTACTTGTGATAATCATGAACACGAGGCATTAGAACCTCAACTGGAGGAGTCCGAGCAACCCGCAGTTACCTCAACTGGTGTTGTGGCAAGAAGTTCTGGAGGTACTCGAGGGGTATGCGCAATGCACAAAGTAATTGTGAAGAAAGCGCGTGGGAAAAAATTTAAAGTCACATGTGATCAGTGGGGAGTTCCTAACGGGGAAACTAGGGCCCGACTGCAGTCCTATATCGGTATGTTGGCCAGGACTACAATTCCAATTGTTATTGCTAATTGGACAAGTGTAGATCCTGAATTAATATCAAAGATTTGGATAGATATTCAGGTACTCCACAACCCCTTCAATTTTTTTGCACTTGTTCTGTTAATTTGTTAATTTAAAATTGTTATTATTCCTTGGGTTTTTTGCCAGTCAACATTCAAAGTTGGTCCACACTGTGAGGACATTGTCCTAAAGTGTGCGGGCTCTAAATGGTGACAATTTAAAACCGATTTGACGAGGAAGTTTGTGCTTCCATTTGTTGGAGACAAGAAGAAACTGAATAAGCCACTTAAGAGATATGCTTTTTTCAGTAAGTCAACATGGAAGAATTTAGTGAAGCAAAGGACTGATCCTAGCTGGACGGTATATTTCATTTTATTGGACTTTTGTTATTCTCCAACTATTTTTCCCTTTCCTGTTAATTTTGCACATCAGTTTATGTATTTCTATAAATTTGTTTGTAGAGAGCTCATGAAGCGCAGAGTGAAAGGGTTTCACAGAGAAAGTATCACCATCGCTTGTCTAGAAAGGGCTATATTGGTCTAAAGGAAGACGAAGTAAGAACAAAGTTATTACTGTCTTATTAAAAAAATTTCATTTTTAATATTTTGCTGCATATTTTGAATAGATCAAAAAAGGAAAGTTGCAGCCGGAAGAAGAAGCCGATAGAGCAATTTTTTGGCAAAAAGCTCGGAAGCGGAAAAATGGCGAAGAGGTCGATGAAGACTTGGCTGCTGTATGCGAAAAAATTGTAAGTGCTCATGTATGATTATGTTAATCCTGTTGGGTTTTTTTAATTATTTTTCATACTTAGTATTGTTTTTTAATTATGATAAAGATTGAAGATAGAATTATCAATCTTTACAATCGAATGAACAATCTGATTAGCCGAGCTAGATGAACAATTCGGAAAACGAAGAAGAAGAATTAACAGAGAGAGATAGAGATAGAAAGAGATGAGAATAAAGACTAAATTTTTAACATTTTTATTCATAACCCAAATCTGAGTTTAGCATATCAGAGTTTATAGCATATCAGAGTTTAGCATATCAGAGTTTATAGCATATCAGAGTTTAGCATATCAGAGTTTATTATTTTTTCCTTGTCAGCAATATGACAATGCACTTGCTATAATAAATTATCGGCATGGCTGTTTTATAATTATGTTAATCTTGTTGGATTTTTTTAATTATTTTCATACTTAGTATTGTTTTTTAATTTTCGGCATGGCTATTGTATCATCATGTTATGTTTAGTATTGTTTTTTAATTATAGACATGGTTGTTAATACTTCTGTAATTTTTTGCAATATTAATAGAATGCTTTGTTAAAAAAAAGAGAAGGGTGAAATAGAATTTTCTAGAGGTGAAGACGTTTTGACTACAACTTTGGACAGCCGTGAATATTCAGGAAGGGTTTGGGCTGTTGGAGGGTACGTAACTCCAAAACAATACTTTAAGCTGCCTAGAGAGAAAAAGATTCAAATCACGAAGCAAAAGTTGCTGGCTCGTGATCGAGAAAGAAATGAAATGGTCGATAAAAATATGCAGGCTCTTGAGGCAGAGATTGCTGAGTTGAAGGCAATAACGGCTTCAGGGATCGCTCTTCACTCCCCAATCATGTAGGAAAAGGCAAGTCATCAGCCAGAAAAAGCATTTGTAGTGGCCTGCAGTGATGATGATGACGACGTTGATGAATGTGTTCCAACACCTGCACCTCCTGGAGTTTTGATAATTTATCAATAACTTAGTTTTTTTAATTATTATTATGTAATAATGATTTCTTTTCAACTTGGTACTTTATATGTCATATTTATGTTTGTTTTTTTGTATGTATTAGGGGCAGAGACCGTCTGAGCTATCCTTCAACACGATAGACAATAAAGTTGCTTTTGGTATGGTGTACCCTGGCAAGGATAAAGAAAAAGTGCATAGAATCGATATACCACTTGGACATAAGTGTGTATCTGTCGATGGGCTACTCAAACCAGATGTGTTGCTTCCGGTGCCGGTACGTGGCGAAATGGTGACAGTCCGCGATGCACTTGGCTCCTTTTTAGCATGGCCTGAAGGATTAATCAGCTACATAACTTCAGCGGTATGAGGATATTTAAATTGTTGTCTGGATTTTAAAATTAAAAAATGTTTTTGTCTGGATTTCAAATTTTGGTAGTTTAATTGTCTACAGATTAAGAAAAAAGAAAGGAAGCGGCTAGGTACAAAGCCAGGTCTAGATTTGAATAATTTGAAGTCGGATTTTTTGGAAGCAAAGCCAAGTGCAAAGGTGCCAAAAAGGCTTTAACTTACTCTATAAGCATGTTGTTACATGGATGAAGACTATTGGGGTTTCGATACAAATTAAATGCGAAAAATAAGTGTTTGGACATGAGAAAGTAATTTACTTGTTACATGAGAATATGCAGGCGGTGTTGGAGTTTGAAATGCTAGGGCAAGCTGTACCTGCATCTTACATGGCGTAAGTTTCTTTTTTTTCCTTTTTTCAATTTCAGTAATTTTGTGGTTCAGGTTTGTTTAATTATGTCTTTTGGTAGGTACTTGCATTTTGAGATAAGTGAACGGCCAGAATTGGTGGAGACGTTTGCTTTCATTGATCCAGAATCCTCTTATTACATGAATGCAGAATTTGAAACTTATATGGTGAACCAGTTGAAAGAGGGTAACCCGGATCGACTATTCTTCTTGCCGCACAATCAGAAGTTCTTACTTTGTGATATTAAAAAGCTGAATAGTACATAAACTAGTATATAATGTATGAAATTTACCTTTGACATGATTTTTAATAAAAACAGTATGCATTGGATTTTGGCCATTATTTGGGAAGGTGAAATATATTTTCTTAATCCTCTCCCTCACCCAGTACAGTTTCCAGATCTAGAAAAGGCATTATCGAGGTAATTTTGTTTTTCCTGCAACATTTGATGAGAACTTTTGATAATCTGTGGTCTTATATCAGTTTATTTAAATAATGCAGGGCATTGAAAAGTTTTAATTCTGAAACTGGTAGGGGCAATCACAAGCCATCCAAAGCAAAATTTCTAAGTGTAAGCACTTTTTTGTGCTTTCGTAATTATGCTTAATAAGTAGTTTACTTCAGTATTTTTTGCTTTGGAACAAGGGTCTCCTAAGCAACCTGGTGGCACGGAATGCGCTTATGTAGTCATGCGCTACATGAAAGAAATCATCAACGACAATAGATTGACTTTTACTACAAAGGTGTGCATCCTTGTTTTAGCATTGGGATTATATAAAGGTCCACTTTTCATTTTATAAAAATAAAGTTTGTTTGAATTTTCAGTGGCTACAGAAGACTCGCATGTGTTACACCGAGGAGCAGCTTGATGAAGTACGTGTTGAAGCTCTCGGATATATCCAAGAGCACATCTGAACAGTTTCTAGTGCTACTTTGGTTTTGGACAGGTTATGTAGATCTGAACATTTGATATTATGGTTGTGGACTAGCTAGTGCATGTAGTTATTTAGGAGTTGGTTTTGCGGATTGGTAGATGTATGTTTTACGGATTGGTTGATGTTGGTTATCCGGATTGATGATATCGATTTTGCGGATTGATATTTGTTGGATGTATGTTGTGAATGGTATTTATGGCCGGATTGCAGAAATTGCAAATGCGCGTGCAATTTTAAAATTTTGTGTTTGCGTATATAGAAATTAGTTTTATTTATGATGCCTTGAAAAGTAATGTTTATTGGTAACATCCACATCATATTTTTTGTAAAACTGATGTCTAAAACTTTTATTAACATCAATTTTTTCATTGCAAAAGCGATGTCTACAAATATAATATACATCATAGATCTATAAATAAAAAGATGATGTTGAAAACACATATAGACATCAGGAAAAAATGATGTCTAAACAATACATATAAATCAGTTTTAAAATAATAAAATCGATGTCTTTATACACATAGGCATCGTCCAAAACCGATGTCTAACATCTTAATCAATATCACTTTTTATAAATAAAACCGATGTCTATATAGAAAAAGACATCGCCTAAAAGTGATGTCTAAGATTCAATAACACATCAGTTTTGTTTTTAAGAAAATGATGTCTTTAAGTCAATAGACATCGCCCGAAACCGATGTCTAATATATCTTTGGACATCAGTTTTTTTTAAAAAAAACCGATGTCTAACAGCTTAAATACATCATTTTTAGGCGATGTTTAAGGTATTCTTAGACATCAAAACTGATTTAAAAACTGACGTCTAAACCTTTTTTTTATTGTGTTAGCAATTGTTCAATAGCTTATACTTGATGTAATTATCACATAAAAATAATATAGTTTAACACATTTTGTAAAAAATAGGATCTCAGACATCAGAAAATTGTTAAAAACTGATGTTTATGTTAGTACAGACATCGGTTTCTGGCCGATGTCTAGAATAGACATCGGCGACTAAGACATCGGTCAAAAAACATAAAGACATCGGCCAAAAACCGATGTCTATTAGCTTTTTTCTTGTAGTGCTATCAAGAATAAATATCCTTTACCACGGATCGACGATTTGTTTGATCAACTGAAAGGGGCCGCATGGTTTTCCAAAATAGACTTAAGATCAGGATACCATTTATTAAAGATCAAAGCTGAAGACATTCCCAAAACTGCTTTTTGTACCAGATATGGACATTATGAATTTCTCGTAATGGTATTCGGTTTGACCAACGTGCCAACAACATTCATGGATTTGATGAACAGGGTATTCAAGACATATTTGGATAAGTTTGTGATTGTATTTATTAATGACATCTTGATTTACTCAAAGACTGAAGAAGAACATGCCGAGCATCTGAGGATTGCTTTACAAATTTTAAGAAAGGAACAGCTTTACGCGAAGTTCTTGAAATACGAATTGTGGTTGAAAGAATTTCAATTTTTGGGTCATATCATCAATATGGAAGGAATTAAAGTTGATCCAGCAAAGTTTGAAGCCGTATTGAATTGGGAAAGGCCAAAGACACCAACAGAAGTCAGAAGTTTCTTAGGATTGACAGGTTATTACAGAAGATTTGTCAAAGATTTTGCAAGGATAGCAACGCCACTGACTAAGTTGACTCGAAAAAGTGAAAAGGTTGTATGAGATAACAAGTGTGAAGAAAGTTTTCAAGAACTGAAGAATCGGTTAGTAACTGTACCGGTACTTGTGTTACCGGAGGAGCAAAGAGATTTCATTATTTACAGCGACGCTTCATATCGAGGACTGAGATGTGTATTGATGCAGCACGGTAATGTAATTGCATGTGCTTCGAGACAATTGAAACCTCATGAACAGAAATATCCTACGCATGATCTGGAACTAGCAGCAATTATATTTGCACTGAAACTATGGAGACACTATCTTTACGGTGAAAAATACAAAATTTACATAGACCATAAGAGTTTAAAGTATATCTTTACGTAGAAGGAACATAACATGAGACAACGTCGATGGCTAGAGTTGATTAAAGAATATTGTGATGCCCTCCAAACCCGGGTCAGAAGTTTGGGGCCCACAACACATACACACACCATATTTAAACCTGTTTATAAATATAATAATATATATGCAATGACCCTACTTACCACAATCAAGGATCGCAACAGTTTAAAGTATGTCCACAAGTCACAACCTTATTTATTACAAACGTACCAAATCCCAAATTTATTATCTTACATTTGAAGTCAACTTTATTACAACATTTAGCTCACACTACCACACAACTTCCGCTAGCTCTCTCCACTTCAACCTGTAAACCTAGCTGGCACACTCGACTGGGGATCCTCGCCATCACCAAATTCCTTTTTAACTGGGAAAGAACATAAACATATTCGCAAGAGTGAGCTAACTAGCTCAGCAAGTCACAATGACATCACTGAGATTTAATAACGATCAATTGAAATGATATAGGGAATCAAGTTTCCTGATAAATAATGATTAGAATTGGATATTCACTTTTATTTTAAAAACCAAGGTTAGGCTGCTGATCAGTCACACACTAACCCCGAGCAAGGCTCCCAGCTTTGCTCTATATACTGGATCCAAGGCACTCATTGGCCTAATACGACCACGAATCTGGTCTGACCACAAATCTGGTCTGACCACGAATCTGGTCCATATTTAAAAACAATCCAATTTCATAATAACAACATGATAATAATGTAATTCAATAAACTGAATCATAAATAACATTTATCTTGAAGCATATGGTGTTTCACAACACCTGAAAGGTATAACAAGGTCAACAAGAATCTTGGCTTTCAATTCAAGAAAAGAATCAAAGTGTAAAAGACCAAGGGTGCAAAGGTTACAAGAAATGGTCTTCTGTTATACAAGGCATAAAGGTTCAGCTGATAAACAATCTCATATCAAAGATCAGTATGTGGTACATATGTATTTATGGAGTAGTATCGGATATGTGCGGTTCGTATTCAAGAATTCAACAATCAAAGGTTTACAAGAAATCAGGCTCACGGCTCAAGATCAATAAGAATCAGGGTTTAGGGTTAAGTACTACAAAGTACTTGCAATATAGAATATGAATTACTTGGAATAATTGCAATATAATGAAAAGAGTTTAAAAGTGTTCACAAGTATATTACAAGAAGGTTCAGGGATACTTGCCTTATCAATTCGCTTTCACTTCACTAACACTTGTCAATTGGTTCCCACTCACTAACCACTTGCTTTCCTATTCTATATTTTGCTTCCTCTGTTATACATCACATATACTCATCAACACTATTTCTCAACTCATTCTATTCGATACAAGCTTCTATCTACCCTTCGTTTCACCCAAATCCGACGTACGGATTAAAAGTTATGACAGAAACAGTCAAACAATGCACATACAATCATTTTATACAGCAATCAGGTCACATTAACACATAGCACGTAAGATATTCAATCCAAATAATTTTTCAAAGAAGATTCGGGGTCAAAATAATTTTCAAGGTATTTAATACGAATTTTTAAACATTTTTCAGAAATAAAAATTGGACTCCGAATCATTTAATAATTAAATAATAGGGTTCGAATACCCAAATTGGACTTTAAAATAATTTTATAATAATTATCGAGCCTTGAAAATAATTTAAAATAATATTTTAAAGCTCGAAACTATTTTTCAGAATTTTTAAATCAATTTTAAATAATTAAATCCAATTATTAAATTAATTAAAATTAATTAATAATTAACTAAATTAATCAATCAATTAATATTAAATTAATCAATTAATTAAAATAATTAAAAACTAATTAATATTAATTAATAAAATAAATCAGATTTATTTTTGAATTGATAAATAATTAAAAATAATTTTTCTGCATTTAAAATAAATAAATAAACAATTTTCTGATTTTTAAAATAATAAAAATATCATTTTTAAAATCAAAATAAACAGAAATCCATAATTTATAAAGATTTAAATTTCCAGGGACTGAAATATAAATCTGGCCAAACTACAGGGACATTTCTATAATTTAACCATCCCCGTCGCCGGTTGCCGGCGATCGCCATTAACGGCGATCCCGAGCTTTTCCGATCTGCTAAACTACGGTTCCTTAAATCAACTAAAAATTACGAATCGATTCCTGAGAATCTCATGAATGCATTGGTGGTCATAATTTCCACCCAGAATCAATGAAATTAAAATCCCTAATTTCGAATTAAAAACATTCAAGAACACAAACCCTAGTTCTTCATTCAGAGAATCAAACATCAATTTAAGCATGTTATTGAACTCAGTTTTTGACATATAATATACTAAAATGACCAGGAAGAAAAGATCTACAGGATTATGCCATCAAATCACATCAAAAATATCAAAAACAAAAATTCCTAATTTAATCCATAAGTAATTCGAATTTAAATAATTAAATCGGAAAAATACCTAGATTTTTGGGCAAAAACAAATGGTTGATTCAGAAAGAGGATTTCGAGAGCTTCATTTGGATATATTGCACGCCCGAATCGGAGTTCGATAACACCTTCGAATCGCGGTTTAATTATGAAGAACACGAAGAACACTTACTACATTCTCTGGATAATTATAAAAAATTTACTGGTGAAATAATTATATGCGCAAAATAAAACTACATAAAGGGATATTTATAGAGGAAATTTTGAGAATATTCCTTGAATATACTTTGGAATATTCCTTGAATATACTTTGGATAGAATATTCCCTGAATATGCTTTGGAATATTTCTTGAATATACTTTTGGATAAACATTATCCTTTTTGGATAAACACTATCCTGTTTTGAATAAGCATTATCCTCTTTTGGATAAGCACTATCCTGTTTTGGATAAACGTCATCCTGTTTCGGATAATTATCAAAAACCGGGCTTTTATAAAATGATTGTACGAAGATAATGTAATCGAAAAGGGTTAGCGTATCGAAAATATCGCGTCGGGCCGCGCACGGGTCAAACCGTAATCCGGATCGAGAAAGTCAAAACATGGAAAGTGTCCGGAATTACCAGATTAGGTTAGGAAGGAATTTTCGGAAGAGTTTCGGGTTGTAAAAATGTAAAAATGGTTGAGGTTGGACGATTCCCGGCTTTATAAAATAATTTTGTAAATATTCAGAAAATAGTTAATAAATTCATAAACCAATATAAAATCATATAATACTCCAAAAATTACCAGAAAATACCTTAATTATCTATATTTTATTCTGGACATAATAAAATTAACATACCTAGACTTTACCACATATGAACATTCAAATAATATCACCAAACATCAAATAATTCACCAAAAATCACATAATAATCACATAATGATCATTTATTGATAAAAATAATTACACGTCATGTCCCGGATATTACAAATATGATGTTACAATCAGCTATCACCCAGGGAAAGCAAACGTCGTGGCCGATGCGCTAAGCCAGAAAGAAATATCGAACATGTTGATTTCTTCAGAAGAATTAGCCAAAGAATTCGAAAAATTGGAAATTGTGATTCGTATTTCAAATGAATCCACTGAGGCTATTCATGCAATGACATTCCAGCCAGAACTGTTGGAAAAGATTCGAAAAGGCCAAGAAGAAGTGATGAGTCAAGAAGACGATAATTTAACTGGAGGGGACATCACGACTCAGAAGGATAATGAAGGAATTCTACACTTTTCATCAAGAATCTGGATATCTAATGTGCCAGAACTGAAAGAAAAAATACTAAGAGACACTCACAACTCAAAATATTCCATACATCCAGGAAGCACGAAAATGTATCGAGACTTGAAAGAAAACTTTTGGTGGCCAAATATGAAGAAAGAAATAGCAGAGTGGGTAAGTAAATGCTACATATGCCATCGAGTCAAAGTATAACATCAACATCCAAGCGGATTACTACAGCCACTGGATATTCGAGAATGGAAATGGGAACATTTAGCGATGGATTTTGTGGTAGGACTCCCAACGTCCAGAGCGAATCATGACGCAATTTGGGTGATTATCGACAGACTAACAAAGTCAGCACATTTTCTACCAATCAACGAAAGATTATCACTCGACAAGTTAGTGCACTTATATCTCAAGGAGATTGTAATGCGACATGAAGTTCCAGTATCTATTATATCTGATCGAGATCCACGTTTCAATTCAAGATTCTGGAGACAATTTCAAGAATGTCTTGGAACCAAACTAAACATGAGCACCGCTTATCATCCAAAAACAGACGGACAAAGTGAAACAACTATCCAAACCATTGAAGACATGTTACGAGTCTGTGCGATTGATTTCGAAGGCAGTTAGGACGAGCATTTACCATTAGTTGAATTTTCTTACAACAACAGCTATCACACAAGTATTGGAATACCACCTTACGAAGCTTTATACGGAAGAAAATGCAGATCGCCTGTGTATTAGGATGAAATTGGAGAACGCAAAATTTTAGGTCCAAAATTGATTCAACAAACCAACGAGAAGATAGAACTTATCTGGAAGCGACTTGAAGTAGTGCAAAATTGACAACGCAAATATGCGGATCAAGCCAAGAAAGATATGGACTATCAAGAAGGAGAGCATGTATTACTGAAGATATTGCGATGGAAAGGATTGACCCGATTTGGCAACAAGGGTAAATTGAAGCCACGATATGTTGGTCCATTTGAAATCTTAAAAAAAGTCGGGAAAGTTGTGTACGAGCTAGCTTTACCACCTCATATACAACATATCCATAATGTGTTCCACATGTCAATGCTTAAGAGATATAATCCTGATACTAGACATGTAATAGAATATGAGCCGATAGAAATCCAACCTGATTTGTCTTATATAGAACAACCGATAAGAATTTTAGATCGGCAAGAGAGAGTATTGAGAAATAAGTCTGTATCTTTAGTGCGAGTCTTATGGAGAAACCCTATACTTGAAGAGTCAACCTGGGAACTTGAGAGTGAACTTTTAGAAAAGTATCCCCATTTGTTTTCTTAGCGAGATTCTGAGGACAGAATCCTACTAAGGGAGGAAGGATATAATGCCTTGGAAATTACGCTTGTATTATATCATATTAATGATAAATTATGTGTTTAATATGCCATTTATGTGTAATTAGCTATAAAACCCTAATTGTTATGTGTTATGTTTATTCCGTATTGTCCAGGTATTTTTAGGATATTTTTCAGATATTTTATTTCGTATTTAAAGCCTTCGTACCAAAAGTTATACGATACGAACTAGGTTTTAATAGCTGTTATTTAGAATAAAATAATTGGCTTTATTTTTCATAGAACGGTAGTACCATCACATTATTCTGAACATCTAGATATTTTATAAATTTTCTTATTTCGCGAAAAATGACTTTTTCGGGCCCAATTGGGTGTTAAACCCCCCACAAAAATGACATTTTTATTTTTATAAAATTATAGGACTTTTATTTATACCATTTCTTTGTATTTTTGAATTATTCACAATTTTCGGGAAATTTTGGCATATATATTGTATATAACGACTCGTGTATTTTTTTGAATTATTTAAATATGTGATTATGGGAATTATTAAATATATAAAATATATGTATTGGTTTTGACTGCTATGTATTTTTTGATTATTATCTAGGTGTGATTTATGGTGTACCGGGTTGTCCGCGAGATTAATTATGGAGTCGTATTGAATTATTTCTAATTTCAAAAGTGGATTTAGTGCAAATTTATTTGCATAAATATTTGAAATGTCTCTAAAATTGTTTTTATGGTTTTATAATTACATTAATTATTTTTAGGATTTTATAAAATTTAGAAATCAATGTTTTATTAATTATTTATCTTTAAATGATTTTCTGATTATGTTTATCTGTAAAATCCATATTTAATTCCAAAATTCTTCAAAAATCACAAAATTTACATTTTACTAAGTTTATAATATTCTGAGAATTTTAAAATTATTTTGGAAATTTTCGGGATTAAATTTCACCCGCGCGTTGTTTCGTTTAATTGATAAAAGCGGTTATAAATTGCATTTCAGAAATTATTTTAAAATTACGAAATTTATATTTTTATAAATATCGGGATATTTATAACATTATAAGACTATTTTTGTGATTTTCTGAATTTGTTTTAAGTGTAGCTTGGTTCGCTAATTGTGAAATGCGGATACAAGTTGCGGGATTTTTGGAAAATTTTAAGACTATTCTCGTAATTTTCTGAATTCATTTCAAGTGTAATTTAATTCGTTAAATTGCAAATTTCGAGTTAAAAACCGGACTTTCGGGAAGGACATGACACCTGTCTAATTACTAGGTTATGGGTTGATACGTGTCTACCATCTGTTCATCCATTTCACAGCGTTGGTAAAAAAAACAACAAAAACACACGGACAAAGGCAGGGGGGTTGAATCTCTCCACTCTCTCTGAGATGGGATCGATTTCCTTTTTCATTTCTCTATCCTTCTTTTCCTGCTGTCCCGTCTGTGAGTCTCCCCTATTGCTTCGATTTTCTTCTGGTCGCCGCATTACCGTCGCACTTCCGGTAAGCCGTTGCTGCCAGAATTCCGGTTGGTGGCTGTTTCCGTTTTGGTCTCTATTCACTCTTGTATTCGTGAATATATGTATGTGTACGTATGTATATGTGTGAGTACTATGCTGTGCTTCCTTGTGCTTCGGTTCCCTGATCTTTGGCTGCTGCAAATCTCGAATTTCTGCAGTGATTAATGATGAAATCATTCGGTTTTATAATTTATTCAAATAATATCTGAGAAATTCGGATGAATTTTTGGTGATTCCTCGTATAGTTAATTTAATTATTCAGAAAATAATCGGTAGGATTCGTGTTGGGAAACCCGTAATAGAAGGGTACCCGCGGATTTTATCGCCGTCCGCCATGAATTTTGATGAGCGGACGGTGGACGATGATGATATATATCTGAGTCCTAATATTTTGAAAATAAATAAATGAAAATAAAATACGAGTAATAATTAATAATTGTGATTGGTTTGGAATTTGAAAATGTATAGATTTTAATTGATATTATTGGTTTGAAGCAGTGGTTGGGGGTTGTATTTGGATGGTTGTTGCGATTGTGGTGGATTGATTTGACGTCGATTGTATTCGACGAGTAGTCCGATAAGCAAAGGAAGCGCTGCCCGATTTTCGGGAACGTACCCTGTAACATATCGGAACTACCACTCAAATGTAAATAGTTATATAGTTCTAAATAAATATTCCGTAAAATATAATGGACAATTTGTTTCCTAAAATGATGAGTATATGTGTTTTCTGAAAACGGATATTGAATAGAGTTTTGAGTATATGAATCCTGTATGTTGCGTGTACTATAGTAATGTATATAAGTACGAGTCAGGATTGTTATCGTTTGGGTAGGATTGGTATCGAGGATATGTCAAGAAAAACTGGGTGTCTAACATATAGTACTTCGACCCTGTAGGTTCTAGTCGGGAAACCGAAAGTGGACGTTGGACTAAAGATATCCTAGTGGTCAGTCGACGAGCTCAGTAGAGTTTCAACAGAAAAACCTGAGTGTCGAAGTCGAATCTAATATGGTCTAGTGGTTGGACGTTAAATCCTGAGCGGCAGAGTCGGCTCAGAGTTGATCATTAATAGTTATAAAGCCCTGTAAGGCAAGTACTTCTAAACCTTTCTCGAGATACAGTGCAAATATTTCTAAACTCTCTTGTGACATATTTTTAAGCAATCAAAATAATTCTGTTTTATATTGTGAGTACTTTGAATCATATAGCCTTGAAGCCGGATCATATCATTTGAACTTTGAGCCGTAAGCCTTATTCTTTGTAAACCATCCTTTGTTGATTCTCAGATACCAAACCACAAAAGTATAATACTACTCCCCAAATGTATAACTACCAAACACCAAACACTGGAACAAAATTGTTTGAAAACACATAAACTTTTATACTCCAACCATTCTTTATAACATCAAAGAACTATACCTTGAAAAATCATTATTTGTTAATACCTGATCCTTTTACAGACTGAAAACCGTTTCTTATACATACCTTGATATACCCTTGTGATATCCATGAGTTTCCTTACGTTTTTATTCAAGTGTTTAATCATCATTGATTATGATCTTGTTCAATCGAATTATATTGTTTATTATATTGAACTGCTTTAGAATTGGATAGATTTTTTTTATATATGGACCAGATTCGTGGTCAGACCATATCAAAGGTCAAGTTAGGCCAATGTGTGCCTTGGATCTAGTAATTAGAGCGGTGTTGTGTGCTTTGCTCGGGGTTAGTGCGTGACTGATCAGCAGCCTAACCTTGGTTTTAAAACTTAAAATGAATATCCAATTCTAATGATTGTTTAGCAATAAACTTCATTCCTCTGAATCATTTCATTTGATCATTGATTAACCTCAATTATTTTCATTGTGACTTGCTGAGCAAGTTAGCTCACTCTTGCGAATCTTTTTATGTATTCTACAGTTAAGAATGATACGGTTGATAGTGAGGTTTCCCAGTTCAATGTACGAGCTATGATTCCTGATTGAGTTGGATCGAGCTAGCAGGAGCTTATTATGGTAGTGAGATAGTAAGATTGTAAGAATAATTTTATTATCAGTTGTAAGTTAAATTAGTTGGGATTTGGTACATTGTAATAAAAGTTAAATTTGTGGCTTGTTTTTATACTTTAACCTATTGCGATTTGTGGTTGTGTAAAGCAGGGTCATTACAAATAGTATCTCTTATACAGGTTTATATATTGTGTATATGTTATGGACCCCAAACTTCTGACCCGGGTTTGGTGGGCGCCATAGGTTGGTATTAGAGCTACAGGTTATAAGTCATTGTAACAAGCCTATATTGTCGGGATTGGGTAGAGGGTTAGGATTAGGAATAGAAAATAGAAAGATAAGATGTTGTGAGGTTGAGTGCGATTCTATAGAAGGTTTCCGGCACGGTTCGTATTGCGATTCGGGATTTTTAACTTGCGACGTGTTTTCCTAGAACAACGGCAATGGCAGATCCTAATTTCCCTGTATCGTTTGATCGTTTGGAGCTTTCCATCCAAGGATCGTCATCTTCTCTCAAATTTGATTTGCACCTTGTTCATCCATCATTATTAATGGTACTACCTTCTGTTATGACAATTGGACCTCTTCAAGTTATTCTACGCTATTCTACCACCTCTTGATACGAGACTACCTATTTAAGAACCTCCATCTGTTTATTCTTGTTTTACTGGATATTCGGCTGTGAGTGTATCTCTTTAGTTTACCCTACCTCCTGTTCTATACCCTCGGTTTAAAACTTGTCCTATGACGCAACAGTATCTACGAGGATGGATTTGAAAGCTACTGTAAGTGGTGGGTACTTGAGATGTAAATAAAGGTGAGAAGAAGTTTAGAAAGAAGATTCAAGTGTTTAGGAGGATAGCTGTTATCAGGTTAAAAGAAGTCATTAGTAGTTAGGCAACCCATGACTAGATTGTGGAATGGACTAGATGAGTTTTGAAAGAGAATTAGAGAAGAGTATGGATCTGGAGCTTTCCTAGGAGTTAGATAATGGTGTTATGATGATGTGATATATTTGTAGTAACAATGTGATGTGTCGTCAGTGGACTTGTTGACTATCGGATAACCTGTTCTACTTAACGACTGCAAAGTTGATGACGGGAGCATTACCAGTATAGAACTGTTGATGTGAAGCTACGAATATAATAACATGCAATGACAATTGAAGTGATCGTCGATTAAGGAAGGCAAATGGACCCAATAAAGGAGAGAAGGTAGATTGAAGTGAATGGACCTTTATGTGATCGTTCCTTTAATTTGGTACCTTGCTATAGGTTGGAAGGACAACAACCAACTCATATAGTAAGGACAACCAGAATTATGATTTTCAAAATTTTAACAAGTTTTCGAAAAAGATTTTTCCGTACAAAATTCCTAAAATCCTTTTTGAATAAAATGAGTTTTAAATATTGGTTGTCAAGTTACTACTTGAGTTTCTTGTTGGCTAAAAGACCCGGATCATCTGAAAGGATGCTTGTTTCAGACTTAGTATTGTTAATTCAGAGAATAAAGTAACCCGCGATTATGAAGAAGTTGATTATTCCTAACGGTAAGGTGCAAATATTGTTTTACAAGGTTAATAACAGAATCCGCGTAAGGAGTAATTGTTCATCCAGTTGCAGAAACCATTAAAGTTTAAAGAATTCATTAATTTAAAAGAAGCCTGGGCATGATCGAAGAAGATTGGGAAGATTTCCAGACTTTTCTAAAAGAAGAATATTATCAATAAAAGCTTCATTATGTTAAATGATTCGTGGTTATTTTAAATTAAAAAGAGAAAACTCGAAGTTATCTGGTAAGAACGCCATTATGATCGAATTGTTAAAGTATAATACGTGTAAGTGCGATGTTAAAGACGCAAGACTTAACAAGTACGAATCTACCATAATGCTTAATTTGCGAAGGCATTTCAGGGTACTTTCTCAAGTTGTTATATGACACAATTGGGATATGATCGAACAAGCTTGAAAGATGAATACAAGTGAAATGTTGATGGTGACTAATGGTATCATTCTTGTCCTCAATACTACAGCGTATATTCCTTTTTAATTCCTCAAAATGTATGAACTTCTTTTTGTTAGTCCCTTAACAATATAGCAAGAATTACAGAAAGGGGGTTTAATGGAATTCTTGTTCCTTTTTCTTAAAATAAAAATGTTCAAACTCGAATACAAATATAAGTGTTTTGATTAGCACAATACGGAATAAAAACTTAATTGAATCAAAATATAAGTAATTAAAAACAAGAGTCTTTAAAAACTTTCTGGTGGATTTAAACAATTCCACAAGAGATATATATTATATCGAGAGAACTCTGTGTGCAAGAATGCTCATAGCTGCTTACAAATTTGAACTACTGAGAATACAGAGAAATGCTAATAATTCTGCTTACAAATGTTTCTCACTTTTTGTATCTCAGATCCTAGTTTCCATTTGCTACTCCTTGGTTTATATATTACCAAGATTACAAAGTCAAAAGATAGAATCATTATAAAAAAAACTATCAGTTTTTTATGCTTTGCTACTTTGTTGTCTATTACCCGGTTAATAGGCTTCCTCATTCCATTTGCATACATCCCGACGCATTTGACCAGTTGTCACTGTCAACTGATGTTTGAATTCTTTATCCGTTGAGTACATGATCATCCGTCGACTTTATGATCATACGTTGATGGCTTCATTGATCATCCATCGACTGCTATATTAAACATCCGTTGATAGCCATTTGATCATCCGTCGATGGCTTTGTTAATCATCCGTCGGTAGCTATTTTGGCACTTGACTTCAATTCATTTATGCAGAATTACAAGACATCATCTATGTACAATTAATCAACCTATTCTGCGTATCTAGGTAAAGTCAACATGACTTATATGCTACTACATAATCTATATAAAGGTGTATGCAGAAATGTGCTACAAACTCATTATTGCATAAGCTACTCACTCGATGGATAATAAGTCATCATCCGTCGGGACTATAATGAGTTATCCGTCGGGACTATAATTCTTATCCGTCGAGTGCTACATTACTTCACTAAGTAAAATCTACTTAGGGGTTTTGTTTATGTCATCATCAAGTACACAACATATGCACAACAATCTCCCTCAATTTATGTCTACTGGAATTGTAGCCATAAATTAAGAGATACTTGATGATAACAAAACACCCTAAACATACATCTTTAAAAGAAAGTAGATAATACTAAAAAGTGCTTCAATTAATCAAAATGTGCCAAGTTTAGCTCAAAGTCATTTTCAAGAAGCTCCTCTAGCCTGAGCAGATTTATCTAGTTCCTTGAAGGTCTGGATCTTCTTCCAAGCTTTCTGTTGTTTTCATCAATCTGATTTTAGAGCTGCCTGTGGAATTCCAGTTCATCAGATTCTGAGAGATTTAGCTTTTCTTGCATTCCCAATAGAGTCTCATTGCTGGAGATGCTCAGTTGGTCTTCTAATATGAAGAATCTTCTCACACCTTTGTCATCCATGAACTCCATCAGCCAGTAGGGCCTTAGATGCACTCTTCTCCCTGTGTATGGGATGATAAGAGTCTTTGTGAGTGCATCTTTTGCTCTAACACTCCTTAGTTCTTCAATCTTCTTCAATACTAGTCTTCTTGCAGTGACATTGAACCCAAAGTTCTTCTTGAAGGATGAATAAACTTTAATCAATACAGCTTGGCTCTCTTGAAGAATCCTGTGAAGTGGCCACTGAATCTCCTTTCCTCCTTTGTACTTGAACATTAACCTTTCAGGTAGGTTTCTGTATGCATCCATTCCCCTCACTTCATCTAGTTCATCCAGATAGAGGTTTAGATTAGAAAATTCTTTGATGTCACACAAGTACAAGTAGTCTCCCTTATTGACTTTGGGCTGAGCTTTGACTATAGATTTGGATTTGAGGGGTGACAGTTTCACTTTCTTGACTGCCCTTGACTTTGTCCTTTTTGGCTTGCTAAGGATTGGTAGACTGAAGTTAGGAATTGGTATGTTGTCCCATTCTATTGGCTCATCCTTGGGCATAATAGGTTCACCATGAATGTTCCCTGTAGGGATCCACTACCCTTATATCTTCAAATACCACAGAGGGCTTTGATGCTTGAGTTGTAGCTGGTGTGGGATCCTTAGGAAATTGATCTCCCAATTCCTTATCAACAATATCCAGTTTCCTTTTTGTTCTTTTAGCCAATTCTTTCTTTCTTGGAGATTTCTTCTGTTCTTCACCTTATTTCATTGATTCAGTAGCTTCAGATGGTTGAGAGGGAATTTGTTGTGATGAATTCACAGCCTGTATCTTGGCCAAGATAGCAATCTGCTCTTTCTTTTGTTTAGCCTTCTTTGCATCTAGAATAGCTTGCTTCTTTTCCTGCTTCAATCTGGATTTTTCTTCTCTCTTTGCTTGAGCAAATTGAGGATGTCCAGCTACCATACAAATTTCCTTTCCATTTCTGAATATCTTAGCAATTCTCCTTTTTGAAGCTGAATCAGTTGGATCTTTATAGAAAATAATTGATCTTGATAGAAGCTTCTTCTCATCAGGCTTGGGTGTCTCATACACAGTGTCCAAGGGGTTTTTCAAGGATGATTTTTAGTAGTTTGCCCTTGGTTTAAGAATCATTTCAGCCTTTGGAGACTTGATGCAGGAAGATTATCCTATTTCCAGATAGTTCATGCTCATCTCATTCACACTGATTTGCTTGACTTGAGAATGATGGATGGCTGACTTAACTGGCTCCTTGACAAGTTCAAACTTCTTCTGTATTTCCTCATCAATCTTCTCCCAGTTGATCAAACTCAACTTTTCTTTCTCAAGAGCTTTCAAGTTTGCTGCTGCTGCTTGAATCAGATCTATACCATCTGCAACTGGTGGCTTTGAGATAGTAATTGATGGCACAATTACCTTAGTGATTTATATCTGAAGCTTCTCCCCCCCACTTGGTCCTTTCTCCCCCTTTTTGTTATCATCAAGTTGAGGAGTCAGGCCTTGTGCTTTAGCCAGTTGCATTAGAAGATTGGTCTGAGACTGTTGATTTTGAAGAATAGTGGACAAAGAATTTTCAATAACTTGAACTCTGTCTTCCAATTTGGCCAGCTTCTTTTCAGCATCTGATTCTCTTCTCAGTCTCAGTAATAGATCCTGCATGGTACCATATGGCATGACTGAATCCAGCTTCTCAGAATTGTAGGTCTTCAAGTCAGCTATATCCTTTTTGAGTTCATCCACACTCAGATTCTGTCTTAACTGCTATAGCTTCATGAGATGTAGAGAATCTAGGTGAGCTTGAAGAATAGCCTTGGTACCAGCATTTGAGCTCTTCTGAATGGCCTTTTAGATAGACATGATTTATTTGACCAAGGACACCTTAAATTGTCCTGGTGTAGACTCCTTTGTCAAGGCCCATTCAGGTAAATCTGGAATAGAACTTGGGCCTTCATCTTCCCCTAAGTTCATGCTTCCATCAAATGAAATAGAGTCATCATCATTAGAATTTACTCCAAATTCCTCAGATGGCTCACCAGCTGTAGGAGGCATTAAATTGACAGCAGCTTTATCCCTTTGTAGAGACTCTAAAGTATGCACCAGATTCAAAGTCTTTTCTGCCTCCTCATTGCCCTAAACAGCCAACAATTGATAGGCTGACACAGGATGAGTACAAGTGTCAGCATCCAAGGAAATGTTATCAATTACAGCTTTGTAATGTTGCTGAAATTGTCTTTCCTTTTCAGCATCATCCACAATCATTAACTCATGAGCAATGGCTGGATCCACCCTTATATCCTCTGTACCTGCTTTTCTCTCATGTTCTCTCTTTTGTTGCATCAGGGTCTCACCCTAGCTCCCCACCCTCACACCCTCACCTTCACCTACTAAGGTGGGACTCCTCTCACTCCCTTTTGCCAATCCTGAAGAAATGGATTGCTGATTTTCACTCATTTCCTCTCCTTTTGCCTGGGAGCAACCCAGCCTCTCACCCAAGACACTCTCCTCTCTCAGTCCTAAGAATGACTGTATAACCACTAAATCTTCTGCACTTGAAATAATTGAAGTTTGAAGTTGTGCAGAGATACTCGACGGATGAGTGATATCCATCGAGTGAGTGGTAATGCTGTTAGGCTTATCCGTCGAGATACAATCACTACTCGACGGATGAGCAATATCCGTCGAGAGAGTAGAAATGAATGAGGTGGGAAGAGTGTTGGATTTTAATCGCAACGGAGGCATGGTAAAACACTTTTACATATATAAAATCCAAATAAAAGCATATAAATCGTGGTAAAAATATAGGGATCGATTACTAACCTTTAATATGCGATCCAAAAGCAACGTTCGGAGATCCTCAGCAGCTGCTCCTCAAACGTGAAGCACTCCACCGGTATCCACCAAGAAAACGACGTTAAGGAGGAGAAAGAGGTGGAGAGAATTAGGTTTTATAAAATTTTGGGGTTAGAATAAGAATAGGGTTTATAATAGTATATTTATAGGCAAAAATTTCAGCTGAAATTTTCCCATAAATATTATTATTATTATCCCATTTATTATTCTCATTAATAATTAAAACACCTTTTAATTATTAATCCTTTTTCTAAACACTTTAGAAATAATTCTCTCTCTTGATTTAATTTCCAAAAAATTAAATCCTTAATTCATAATATTAAGAACTTTTCTTAATTAATTTATAATCAATTAAATCTCATTTAATCAATTATTAAATTTGCCAATTAATTATTTATTTCACTAATAAATAATTATTAGCCATTATTAATTAATTCGTCCACCATTAAATCATTCTCTTTTATGGTGTGACCCTGTAGGTTCAATATTAAGCCGGTAGTAGAAATAAATAATAATAAAACTATTTTATCATTATTTATATAAATTCTCTAATTTATTAAATATGATTAATTAATTAATCACATTTATTCTACATCGTGAGGGATACTTCTCAGCATATCGCGACTATCCGGATAATATGAATTCACTGCTTAGAATACCAAGAACATATTCAGTGAATAGTTACCGTACAATAAACTCCTTCTACCCTACAATGTCCCGATTAAATACAAGGCATGGATCTCGTGTCAAGCCTATCTAATTCAATCACTTGCTTACCATTTACTATGCTTAGTTCTATGCAAATTAGAAACGCCTTTCTAATTTCATTCACTCTGGCCAGAGAAACCTGAACTAGCATAAGTGGATCAGCCTTGAACATTCGCTTCCTTCACTGGAAGGGGTAGATCCTTTATTGATCATACACTATCTTCGTGTACAAATTCCTATACCCAGTAGAGCCCTAATAATTGTCCCTGGAGACTAAGAACTAAACCAAAGCATAGTTCAGTGTACACAAGATGACTATGATGACCTCAAGTCTAAGGATACTTGTACAACTATCACTATATGAACAAATACTGACACGTGAGTGAACTCCATCAGTTGTTCAGCTGTGCGAGTCATGTTCAGTGAACTTATTCTATAATAAGTACCTACATACTAGCTATAGTGTCACCACACAAATGTCTATGAGAACAGACATCCTTCATAATGAAACAAGCATAGTATGTACTGATCTTTGCGGATTATTAATTACCAGTTAGTAATCCTATGATCAGGAACTATTTAAGTTTAGAGTTATCATCTTTTAGGTCTTCTATTATGATCTCATCATAATCCATAAAAAGCTTTACTCTAAACTATGGTATATCTTATTTAAACACTTAAATAGATAGAGCCCGTAATAAAAACAAAACAAGTCTTTTATTAATATCAATGAAATCAAAATAGATTACATAAAAAGTTATTCCTAAATCCTAATACATGATTGGATTTAGGACATATTCCTTTGAATCTCCCACTTGTACTAAAGCCAATCACTCTGGTATCTAATACCCATCTTGTCTTTATGACGATCAAAGTGACTTTCATAAAGTAGCTTTGTGAGTGGGTCTGCTATGTTGTTATGTGTGTCAACTCTAATTCAATACAATATCAGAAATGTTACCGCGCTCCCACTAACCCTTTTGTAGACGCATGGTTCATCTACGTTTTTGATAAAATCAAACTCTTTGATTGTCTCATCAAAACGGATGTTCCATCTACAAGAAGCTTGCTTTAAACCACATATGGTTCGCAGCAGCTTACACACTAGGTTTTCATTTCTCTTGGAAAGAAAACCATCTGGCTATTTGCCAGATCTCATAGTCGTAGTAAGCAGCAATCGCAAGCAAAATCCGAACTGATTTTAACAGGGCTACAGGTAAAAGGTTTCATCAAAGTCAATCCATTGCCTTTGTTTGAATCCTTTTGCCAAAAGCTTGGCCTTATAGGTCTCCACCTGACCATCTGCTCTAATCATTCTTTTGTATCCCGTATACATAGATTTCATTCCAGATTTTATGGCACTATGCCATTTCTCTGAGTCAACACTACTCATAGCCTCATTATAGGTCACAGGGTCATCATCATCAATGATCGACAACTCATTGTCATTCTCAATGACAAGGACATATTACCTCTCAGGTTGGAGAGACACTCTCCCTGACCTACAAATGGGCTGTTCCACAGAAGGTTGTTCAGTCAGAACAGGTGTTTCCACTTGATCCATAGCAGTTTGTGCATCTTGAACTTCATCAAGTTCAATTTTGCTCCCACTGTTTCCTTCAAGGATAAACTCCTTTTCCAAGAAGGTAGCATGTCTGGAGACAAACACCCGATGATCGGTGTAAAAGTAATACCCTAAAGTCTCTTCAGGATATCCCACAAAACTACATTTTTACGGATCGATATTCCAGCTTATCTGGGTCAACTTATTTGACATGAGCTGGACATCCCCAAATCTTAACTTATTTAAGACTCGGTTTCCTTTCTTTCCATATCTCATACAGAGTTTGAGGAACAGATTTGGAAGGCACCTTATTCAGTAAATATGCTGAGGTTTCCAATGCATAACCCCATAGGAATACTGGAAGATTTGCATAGCTCATCATGGACCGAACTATGTCTAACAAAGTTCGATTTCTCCTTTCAGATACCAATCTGGAGGCGTCCACTGAGTGACTATACCATTTACTTTGAGATAATCCAGAAACTCTCCATTCAAGTATTCACCACCTCGATCTAATCGAAGAATTATAATACTATGTTTGGTTTGTTTCTCCACTTCAGACTTATACTCTTTGAAATTTTCAAAGGCTTTAGACTTGTGTTTCATCAAACACATATCCGAATCTAGATCTATCATCTATGAAAGTAATGAAGTATGAAAATCCACCCATGGCTTGCGTAGACATTGGTCCACATACATCTGTGTGTACCATTCCTAGCAGATTTGCAGCCCTCTCTCCATGTCCACTAAATGGAGACTGCAGTGCCACAATAAAGTGAGATTTTCATCATCCCTTTTCTTTTATTAGTTTGTTCAATCTGAAGTAAATTATGTCACATTTATACAGACCATTATTTAAAGTACCACGTCCATAAAGAATATTATCTCTAAGAATAGAACATTCATTATTCTCAATAATAAATGAAAATCCAGCCAAGTCTAACATGGGAATAATATTCCTCACAATCGAGGGAACAAAATAACAATTATTTTAAAAACAATAGTCTTGCCCGTAGGCATATGTAAATGAAATGATTCTACATCTTCAGTAGCAACTCTTGCTCCATTTCCCATCAGTAGAATCACCTCCTCTTCTTTAAGAAACCTACTTCTCCTTAGTCCCTGCAACAAATTACAGATTTGAGAACCACAGGAGGTATCTAATACCCAAGTAGAAATTTGATTTAATGACATATTCACTTCTATCATGAACATACCTGAATCAGAAGCGGTAGTCTCACTACCCTTCTTCTTCTTCAATTCTGCAAGGTAAACCTTGCAGTTCCTCTTCCAGTGCCCCACCTTGTTACAGTGAAAGCAAACAACTTTGCTCTTGGGGTCTTCAGCTTTTGGTGGAACCGGCGTTTTCTCACCTACTTTCTTCTTCTTGGAAGGGTTCCTCTTCCTTTTCTTAGGATTGGAACATTCACCAATTAGAAGAACAGAACTCTTCTTAGGGGGGGAATTCGATTCCGCAATCTTCAACATGTAATGGAGTTCAGGTAGGCTGACATCCAACTTATTCATGTGAAAGTTCACAACAAACTGCGAGAACGAACTCGGAAGCGATTGCAAGACCAGGTCTTGGCTCAGCTCCCCATCCATGGCAAAACCAAGTTGTCCAAGACGTTCAATCAAATTGATCATCTTAAGTACATGGTCATTCACAGATGATCCCTCAGTCATCCTACAACCGAACAGCTCCTTCGATATCTCATATCGAGCTGTCCTCCCTGCCACATCATACAACTCTTGTAGATGCTTGAGGATAGTGTGAGCATCCATATGCACATGTTGCTTCCATAGCTCAATGTTCATGGAAGCTAGCATGATGCATTGAGCAACATTTGCATCATCTATCCACTTACGATACATAACATGTTCATCATTATGTGCGTCACTAGCAGGTTCAGTAGGCTTAGGTGAGTCAATCACGTATTCCAGCTTCTCAATCCTGAGAACAATTCTCAAGTTTCGAAGCCAGTCAGCATAATTAGGACCAGTCAACTTGTGAGCATCTAGTATGCTCCTGAGTGATAGTGCAGAAGACATAACGTACAAAGTAAATCTGTAAATGATAAACACATAACAACACTTAGCAAATATTCGATTTCATTTTTAAAACACTATATGAATCGGGTCTTTATTCATAAGTGGCTCCCAATAGTTTATCTAATTTATTCAACCCCCTACGTGAAAAATTAAGCATTCATAATGCTCGTGGGAATAGGGATCCTACGTTCCATTACACAACCCCGGCTGTAGCACGAACCGCCATGTAATGTTCAATAGGCAGACAACTCTTGTCAATTACATCTAATGTTATTCCCTAATCAAATTTTAGCCTCTTGAATAATTGAGGCACGGCTGTGGCACGACAAACTCAATATTCTAAGTCAAGTCTAACCCAACATTCCGTATAATTGAATCAGTCCCCAAAGGCCCACGGATGTGGCACGTACCGACTTTCAGATTCTTATTCAATGTACACATCTCTATGTAATAGACAAGTATTTCTTATTTCGAAATCAAAGCCCTCGGCTGTAGTACGAACCGACAATGATTCAAAAATAAGAACTACTTTTCTATCATGTTGGAAGGCTATGACCGACACAAGCCCGTTGTATCATTGGCCAATTACTACTTGATATTATTTAATTTTAGAGGGTTTATATTACGTTACAATCATAATCATATTATAAAGAGATTCTTCCTTTTAAATTAAATATTTTAAATCAATAATCAATAATCAGATGATTCCCAGATCGGGTGGAGCATTGTCAAGAGGCGTCACTTAATAACCCTTTCTTACAGATATAAATCTGTTGTTGACAGAATCATCCTTTCTCTCATATCAAAAATTCATATTCAATTACGTGTTTCATAAACACAAGAATCTCATGATTGTATTCATAATATTATTCTTAAGGTTATGAAACAATTTCACTATACTAGGTTGTCTAACAAACGCCTTATGTTCATTTAAGTTCACCTAAATCTATCATCGCATGATAAACTAAGCATATATCACATATATAAACATGAATAAATATCAAGGTAGGCATGTTACATCATCTAGCATATAGGTCTAAGCATTATACATCTCTATGTATCACATGAAGCATTTAAAAGCAATTAAAACAGTCAAACATAGCTTTAAAACACTTCCGGAAATATAAAAAGTTCAAAACTTTTATATAAACTA
Organism: Apium graveolens; assembly: GCF_009905375.1. Classification (NCBI taxonomy): domain Eukaryota; kingdom Viridiplantae; phylum Streptophyta; class Magnoliopsida; order Apiales; family Apiaceae; genus Apium; species Apium graveolens. The sequence goes on from NW_027419073.1 coordinate 42,550, forward strand.
AAATTTGATCATACCATTAGATCCGTCTCGGAAAAATGAATCCAACGGTATATTGCACGCCTAAAACGGAGTTACGAAACTCCCAGAAATCAAATTTAAAAATAACAGACGGGCTGTAACGCATTACAGGAACGCGTTACAAGCCCTGTAACGCATTCCGGTGATGCGTTACAACCCTTTTAAGCCATTAAAAGGTGTAACGCATTCCGCGAATGTGCCACAGGGTGTAACGCATTCCCGGAATGCGCGACACCCCTTTCCGCCGCCTGACAGTTCTCGCACGGAAATCCGTGCCGCCTGACATCTCTGTTCTCTGTCTGCTTGTCTGTGCTTGTGTGCTTGTCTTCTTCCTTTTCCGTGCAGCACAGAAACAACAGCAGAGTAGATATATACATACATACTTACAATTTATATATATATATGATTATTTAATTACGAATTTAATTGCAAGATCTTCAAAAAATCATAATAAAAAATCTATACATCATAAAATTATGAAAAAAATACCTAGACGATCTACAACACTTGTAGAACCCAGATCAACATTCAAAATTATTCTAAGAAACGATTTCTCATCAGACAAAATTAATCCATGATATAACTTGTAAAAATCATAATTAATTCATACAAGCACATAAAATTCTGAAATTTTTACCACAGATCTATATGCATACAACCTAAGCTATGATGCCAATGTTGGATTTTAATCGCAGTGGAGGCATGGTAAAACACTTTTACATATATAAAATCCAAATAAAAGCATATAAATCATGGTAAAAACATAGGGATCGATTACTAACCTTTAATATGCGATCCAAAAGCAACGTTCGGAGATCTTTAGCAGCTGCTCCTCAAACGTGAAGCACTCCACCGGTATCCACCAAGAAAACGACGTTAAGGAGGAGAAGGAGGTGGAGAGAATTAGGTTTTATAAAATTTTGGGGTTAGAATAAAAATAGGGTTTATATTAGTATATTTATAGGCAAAATTTTCAGCTGAAATTTTCCCATAAATATTATTATTATTATCCCATTTATTATTCTCATTAATAATTAAAACACCTTTTAATTATTAATCCTTTTTCTAAACACTTTAGAAATAATTCTCTCTCTTGATTTTATTTCCAAAAAATTAAATCCTTAATTAATAATATTAAGAACTTTTCTTAATTAATTTATAATCAATTAAATCTCATTTAATCAATTATTAAATTTGCCAATTAATTATTTATTTCACAAATAAATAATTATTAGCCATTATTAATTAATTCCTCCACCATTAAATCATTCTCTTTTATGGTGTGACCCTGTAGGTTCAATATTAAGCCGGTAGTAGAAATAAATAATAATAAGACTATTTTATCATTATTTATATAAATTCTCTAATTTATTAAATATGATTAATTAATTAATCACATTTATTCTACATCGTGAGGGATACTTCTCAGCATATCGCGAATATCCGGATAATATGAATTCACTGCTTAGAATACCAAGAACCTATTCAGTGAATAGTTACCGTACAATAAACTCCTTCTACCCTACAATGTCCCGATTAAAAAGAAGGCATGGATCTCGTGTCAAGCCTATCTAATTCAATCACTTGCTTATCATTTACTATGCTTAGTTCTATGCAAATTAGAAACTCCTTTCTAATTTCATTCACTCTGGCCAGAGATTCCTGAACTAGCATAAGTGGATCAGCCTTGAACATTCGCTTCCTTCACTGGAAGGGGTAGATCCTTTATTGATTATACACTATCTTCGTGTACAAATTCCTATACCCATTAGAGCCCTAATAATTGTCCCTGGAGACTAAGAACTAAACCAAAGCATAGTTCAGTGTACACAAGATGACTATGATGACCTCAAGTCTAAGGATACTTGTACAACTATCACTATGTGAACAACTGCTGACACGTGAGTGAACTCCATCAGTTGTTCAGCTGTACGAGTCATGTTCAGTGAACTTATTCTATAATAAGCACCTACATACTAGCTATAGTGTCACCACACAAATGTCTATGAGAACAGACATCCTTCATAATGAAGCAAGCATAGTATGTACCGATCTTTGTGGATTATTAATTACCAGTTAGTAATCCTATGATCAGGAACTATTTAAGTTTAGAGTTATCATCTTTTAGGTCTCACTATTATGATCTCATCATAATCCATAAAAAGCTTTACTCTAAACTATGGTATATCTTATTTAAACACTTAAATAGATAGAGCCCGTAATAAAAACAAAACAAGTCTTTTATTAATATCAATGAAATCAAAACAGATTACATAAAAAGTTATTCCTAAATCCTAATACATGATTGGACTTAGGACATATTCTTTTCAAAGAGAAACTATTGTTGACTCTTTGCTGATTGAAGATATTTGGGGCATAGATGTCACAATAGTTTCGGAAAGAATTGGCAAGTGAGCCAACAAATCATCTAAAAGATGATGCTCACTTGCACTGAATTTTGGCTTCCCCAACAGAGTTAAAGAAGGGGAATCAGGAATTGAAGTGTGTATCATATCCACTTCCAGAGAGTTTGTTGGTGAGTATGGTGTATGAGATGCTTCTATAATAGAGATTTTGGCTGTGACTCCACATTTATTGGAGCCACATTAAACTGAATTTGAGAGAGTGCAGGGACTGTGTCTTTAGCACCAGTTTGCACTCTGTGTGTGCCCTGTACATCCCCAGAGGTTTTAGATTTCTTCTTTCTTGTATAAGTTTGGGGTGAGCTTGTGTCCCTAACCCTTTTGGCATGTGCTCTTGGCTGAGAGCTTTGTTCAATAACTACATCCTTTTGGGAGGATGTAGCTAGAAGTGAGTTTTTATCCTTTTTTAGCACTGCAGTTTGTTGGGAAACTGCAGTGTGGCTAGGTTGGGATTTACTCAACTCTCCAACCTTATTCTTGGGGTTTCTTTGATGTTCACCCCTTCCCTCACCTAACTTACCCTCCTTCACACTCCCCTCTTTGGCTTTGGTGGATTTTTCAACTGGTACCTTTTGAGAGATACCAGAGGGGGTTTTCTTTGATTTGGATTTGGAAATAGTAGTAGGTTTGGCAGCTTTGGTAGACAACTGTTTGGTCATTGGTACGGTTGCCACAGCTACTCCTGAACTCAAAGAAATTGTGGAGGTTGGAATAGTTGTAGGGATGGATGAACTTACCTCACTTACCTGAGGTGCCTGCATTACAGGAATGTAGAACATTGGCACATTCTTGTGATGATTGGCCCTGTTCAAATCTGCAATGAGTCTTCTCTCTTGAACCCAACAATCCAGTTTATTGTTAGGGTTCTCAAGCACAATCTCTTCACATAGGTGGTTAGCCAATAACATGAAAATCTATCATAATACACATTTTTACCTCTTTTTGCTAACTCACCTAATTTAAAACCTAACTCAAATAGGACAAGGTCACTGAAATTGTAAAATTTATCTGTAACTAGCATATATAGCATGGAAATATTCACTGAATCAAAATTACTGATTTTTCCAGAGAAAACCTTAGTAACTACATCACACATGAAGCTCCACTCCTTCCTAAGACCCATTCTCCTAATATCACTCAGTTTAGAAGTAGGAAGTGCATAATGCATGGAATTAAGCATATTGATAATATCAGTGTCATTGTGTGGTGAAATCACATTGTTATCAGGAATTTTGAAGCATGCTTTTATCACATCACTATTGATACAGAATTCTTTACCTTTGATGGTTAGAGTGATGGTCTTGTCAGTAGAGTTGTAGATAGCAGTGGTCCACATCTCTTCAACAACTTCACAGAAGATTGTGGGTGATTCCAGCATGGCGTAATTTAGCTTGCAATTCTTCACAAAGTCCATCATCTTGTTATAGTCCTCTGATTGCTGAATACCCGTATTGACCAATGCAGTGAAATTGTTCTTCTCATAAATGAACCCAGTTTGAGACATAATCTTTACTACAGGTGCCATTATTAGAGAATGAAAGCTTGAAGAGAAGGAGAATAATTGTTTGAGAGAGAATGAAATAAGAGCAGTTGAATTTGAGAATGATAAAAGAAAACAATTGCAATGAAATAAGCTTTTATACTATCTCAAAAATAACTGATAAAAATAATAAAGTAAAGTAAATTAACCAATAGAAATTGCCTAAAATAGCCGTTTAAAAATAAACTGTAAAAATTCTACTCATTATCCGTCGTGTAATGCTTACAAACTGTAAGTATACTCGATGGATAATGTACAGGGAATTAACGAGTCAGATTAAGACAATTCGACGGATGAGGATAAACCGTTATCCGTCGAAACATAAGATATTCCAGAAAAGTAATTAATTTTTATTAGCAAATAGTGTGTCGACGGATGACCAAACTCGATGGATAAGGGTCATCCGTCGAGATGTAAATTTTGACTTAGCCAAAATTTCATCCAAGACTGAAAAACAATTAAATTTATGGTTGCATTTTAACTTGCAAAATAACTCAGATAGATTTAAGAGTAATTAAGCATACCTAACTCACTTACCAACCTTGAAAAAGTGGATTCATCCAGTGGCTTGGTAAAGATATCTGCAAGTTGCTTCTCACTTGGAACAAAATGTAGTTCAACAGTACCATTCATTACATGTTCCCTTATGAAATGGTACTTGATATCTATGTGCTTTGTCCTTGAATGCTACACTGGATTTTCAGTGATGGCAATTGCACTAGTGTTATCACAGAAAATTGGAATCCTCTCAACTTGCAAACCATAGTCCATCAATTGATTTTTCATCCATAAAATCTGTGCACAGCAACTGCCAGCAGCAATATATTCAGCTTCAGCTGTAGAGGTAGAAACTAAATTTTGCTTTTTACTGAACCAGGACACTAGCTTATTTCCTAGAAATTGACAGGTTCCTGTTGTACTCTTTCTATCAATTTTAAAACCTGCATAATCTGCATCTGAATAACCAGTCAGATCAAAATCAGAATCTCTAGGGTACCAAATGCCAAGGTTTGGTGTTCCCTTGAGATATCTGAAAATTCTCTTAATAGCTATCAAGTGAGATTCTCTAGGATCAGCCTGAAATCTAGCACATAAACAAGTAGCAAACATTATATCTGGCCTACTAGCTGTTAAGTACAGAAGTGAGCCAACCATGCCCCTATAACTTAAAATATCCACAGACTTTTTAGTAGTGTTTAATTCAAGCTTAGTTGCTGTGGCCATGGGAGTTTTTGCAGATGTGCAATCCATTATATCAAACTTCTTTAAAAGATCAAAAATATATTTAGTTTGACTAATGAATATTCCATCACTAACTTGCTTAACTTGTAAACCAAGAAAGTAAGTTAGTTCTCCCATCATACTCATTTCATACTTACTTTGCATCAATTTGGCAAACTTTTTGCAAAGTTTCTCATCTGTAGAGCCAAAAATAATATCATCTACATAAATTTGAACAAGTATACTAGAGCCATTAACATTTCTGAAAAATAAAGTTTTATCTACAGTACCTCTTATGAAGTATTTTTCCAAAAGGAACTTTGATAAAGTGTCATACCAGGCTCTAGGTGCTTGCTTCAGTCCATAAAGTGCTTTTAGAAGATAATAGACATATTCTGGAAAATTTAGATCTTCAAAACCAGGAGGTTGACTGACATATACTTCTTCCTCCAAATCTCCATTCAGAAAGGCACTTTTGACATCCATTTGATAGATCTTGAAATTGGCATGGACTGCATAGGCTAAGAAGATTCTGATGGCTTCAAGTCTTGCAACAAGAGCAAATGTTTCATCAAAATCAATTCCTTCTTGCTGACAATAGCCCTTAGCAACCAATCTAGCTTTGTTCCTGACTACTATGCCATTTTCATCCATCTTCTTTCTGAATACCCACTTGGTGTCTATTGGATTCTTTCCTTTAGGCTTGGGTACCAGCTTCCATATATTATTCCTTTCAAATTGGTTTAGCTCCTCCTGCATAGCTAAATTCCAATCAGGATCCAATAGAGCTTCTTCTACCTTCTTTGGTTCTTCCTTTCACAGAAAGCTGTTGTATAGATATTCTTCCTGAGTTGCTCTTCTTGTTTGAACTCTAGAAGAAACATCACCAATGATAAGCTCAAAGGGGTGATCTTTTGTCCATTTCCTTTGTTAAGGTAGATTAGCTCTAGATGAACAGACCTCATTGTTGTCTTGATGTGTGATTGAGTTTTGATTGCTAGAAACTCCCCCTGAGTTTGTGAATCTTTGATTTGAGAAAGGGGAACTTTCTGTAGGTGATCTGTCTTGACTTCCTGCCCCATTGATAACCCGACGGATGGTGAATTTTGAGTACCGAGGAGAAGCAGGTTGTCTCCC